>NW_007729648.1:43546-46755 GCF_000696425.1 Galeopterus variegatus | reverse complement strand
ATGAAATTGTCATCTTGCATGTATTAGGTACTAAATGAGTTAAATCTAATTCTATCTCTAGGCTAGGCTCCTACTACTCTTTGTTCTTCTATAAGAATCTAATAATATTTTTTATAAGAATATGTAAGAATATTGGAGTATTTTTTTGTTCCATGAACTACATTGGTTGAAGGCCTCTTATCATTCCATATGCTTATCACTGTGCTTTGAAAAAATGTCCCTGTTCATGTGATGAATGCCTATTTATCTTTCAGAGCTCAGTATATGAGTATCTTCAAAAATGCTTTTTCTATCTGTGATCGGGTGCATGTTCACTTTCTCCTTTGCGTTGCCTTACGATTATACTGACATCTCTTGGCATTCATCACATTTTATACTACATATCTGTTAGTGCTGTGTGCTTATCCCATACTAGAAGATGAGTTTCTTGAGGTCCATACCTTGTCACGGTTATCGTTTTATATGCAAAAGTTAGCACAGTGCCAGAACTATAATTGGTATAAATATAATTATTTGAGCAAATCTCACAAAGTACTATAATTTTTTAACAAGTCTTTCACCATACGTTTCATTTAAAACAGAACACAAATATAACTAATTAGTGGTTTTCAATGGGGGCAGTTCTGCTCCAGTAAGAAGAATTTAATAGGCAGGGGCATTTTTCCATCTGGTGATGGGAACACTTACTGGAGATGGGTCACTCCTGGAATTGCGACTAGTGGAGAGATGTTAAACATTCTTCAATGCTTGGGCCAGTCCTCTGCAAAGCATTTTCCTGCCCCAAATCTTAACAGCAGCTCTATCAGGAAACAATGATATTAAATAATTGGGGAATAATTAGCAGGAAATGCTTACAAGAATATCTTGGTCCTGATTCTTTTTCATTGCCTGGTTCTGCTTGCAATTTGCATTCTCTTCTGGGCTGCATGTAAATTTCTGTCCCTGGGGGCTTTCTTGTATCATTAATTTTATATTAAATATAATAAAATTTTAAGTTCTGCATATGCAAATTCTCAAAGTTTAGTTTTGATGACTGGGTTTTCCTCAATAATATTTCCTTTTCTCAAGCTATTCCTGTTTTTATTTGTTATTTGAGAAACTTGTAAAGATGCTGGAATTATGAGTTTTTCAATTCTGTGAAGATGCTGCCTGGGAAATCTGTGCATTTCTTCCTTATAGGACTGCTGCAATAATAAAGGTTTTATCATGCTCCAGAGATTTTGGGATGAAAGAACTACTGAATGTTCTAAATTTAAAGATACATTTAAAAATATATGTATACACACACACACACACACACACACACACACACACACACACACACAGACTTTAACAAAAAAGTATTTCTTCCAGGATTTTATATTTACCCTTATGGGGTAGTGTTTCTTTCCCTGCCAAAACTAACAATCTTAAAAAAACTGTTATTAAATTTATAATTGTCATAAAATGGATTGTATTTGAGAATTAGAGAACCGTATTACAGCAGAACTGAGTTCTGTCTATGTGAACATTCCCTTTAACCTCATGACTTGGATGTAGTACCTTGAATATTCATGTGAGCAGATGTCTAGAGCAGTGTCTGTCTGTCTGTCTGTATGGGAGTTAGGTCAGTGCCTGGTATGTATCAGGCAGTCCATATTGATAACTAACATTAACTTCACCCAGATTCTGGCCTGCACCTTCCTTTGGTCGAGCATACCTATGTACGTAAGCAGAGTCTTTGGACTGGTTGGCACTTTGACAAGCTCCTACAGTACTGTGTGTCTTTTTTGCTCATCTCCCAGTTCGGGCTCTGCTATTTTCTTGGACTGTTAATCTCCACTGAAATCCCTGATGTGTATGTCTGGTACGTGCCATGGAGGCTGTCTCCACTGGAACCATCAGGAAACAAGACTGGGAATGTCTTCGTTCCCCTTGGCATCTTTTCCCTTCCCTCTCCCCAGGCTAGCACAAGTACAGACAAATTTACATACTGAAAATTTGGGCAGTGGAGCCCGTGAAGCAAAACAAAACAAAAAACAGTGAGAAATTTGTGTGTGCAGTGGAGAGGGAACTCAAGAAAGCTTCTAGCTTAGACACAGATCCTCCTACTAAGATTTCCTTTTCACCAGTCCCCTGGGTAGACTGGGTCTTTAATACAGATGTTACAAACAGGTGACTTGTGGTCTAAATCCAGCCCCCATAATTAAGAGTCCGAGCAAAAATTGAATTGCAAATAATCATTTTTTTAAGATTAAAAATAACTAACTTACAAATTTGAAATTCCAGATTATGTTTAAATATCAGGAGATCTGGAATTTGTGACAGTAATCATTTTTACTTGTTGACAATCACCTATAGCTTAGTATTCTCTGCCCTATTTTAGTTAGCCACAATCCCTGTCAGCATCTATTGTTTTATATCAGGGCTGCTTCATTTATTCACACCATCATCTGCCTGCTCATGCAGATAGAAGGTGGCGGTGAATAGTCCATATTAAAACCTGTATTTGGAAAGGAAGTGTTTCTTACCTAGCAAGGTAATTCAGCTTTTCCCAGATTCATTGCTCCAGTTACTCATTCTAAAGAGCAGTACTTCTCAAGATGTAGATCCAGCACACACCTGCATCAAAAGTACCTGAAGTGCTTATTAAAATGCTATTTTCTGGACTCCAACCCAGACTACCAGATCAAAATAACTGAGATCAATGCCCAGGAATCTGAATGTTTAATAAGCTCCCAAAATAATGGTGCACTAAAATTTAAAGACTGTTGTCATCTAAAACCTTTTTGAAATTGGTTCTCTTGGGCTGACTTTGGCTTTAATAGGAGCTCTGTTTGTTATCTTGAAAAGGTTCTGAAATTAACCATTTAAATTTCTGGATTATCTCTCTGAGGAAGGGCATTTCAAGGTCTTTTAGTTTAATTATTAATAGTTTTTCTTCTTTGCATTATTATTAATTCCATCATCATGTTTATTACAGTATATACTACAAGTTGCCATATTCTAGTCCTTTCGAAGAGTTTTCTAGCCAACCTCAACCCTGACATAGCATAGCTCCCACCAAGGATGTATGTGAGAACTATCTCAGTGGTCAAATGACATCCAGATTATACATCTTTTA
Source organism: Galeopterus variegatus (assembly GCF_000696425.1). Classification (NCBI taxonomy): domain Eukaryota; kingdom Metazoa; phylum Chordata; class Mammalia; order Dermoptera; family Cynocephalidae; genus Galeopterus; species Galeopterus variegatus. Next base: position 43,652 of record NW_007729648.1, on the reverse strand, counting down.
GTTTGAAAATACTTTAGTACAGTTGTTCTCAACAGGAGACAACTTTGTCCCCCCAAAAACATTTGGCAGTGTCTGGAGATACTTTTGGTTGTCTTATACTGGGGGA
>NW_007729648.1:40112-42960 GCF_000696425.1 Galeopterus variegatus | reverse complement strand
TGTCCCCCCAAAAACATTTGGCAGTGTCTGGAGATACTTTTGGTTGTCTTATACTGGGGGAGTGGTACTACTTGCATCTGGTGGGTAGAGAGGCCAGAGATGCTGTTAAAAACATCCTACAATGCACAGAAATACCTGCAAATGGAAGAAATATCTAGCCCCAAATGTCAACATTGCTGAGCTTGGGAAACCCTGCTTTAGAATTTTCTTTGAAGATTGAAACGTCCTATAAGCTGAGAGTATCCACTTTGGCTCAGAGTTCTACTTCTCAGTTATAGCATCATGAAATTATCCTGGACATTAGAATACAGGGGCACAGGAACTTAGAAGAGATTTAGGATTGGATAACAATGCCTTCAGTCATCCTCTATTACATACAGTTTATAAGTCAAACTCCTAAACCTTGTGGTTCTCAAGTATTAGCATACACCAGAACGGCCTGTAGTGATTGCTAAAACAAGATTTCTGGACCTCATCAGTGGGGTTTCCAATTCAATAGGATTGGGGTTTTGCTGAGAATCTGCATTTCTTATAAGTTCCCTGGAGGTGCTGATGCTTCTGGTGCAGAGACTACATTTAGAACACCATTGCCTTAGCTTGTTTCTCACAGTCCAGTCCCAGTCTGTCCTTGGAACCTTATTAATCATCATCAAGCATTTGTAGCAAAGTCAAGTTTAATTCCTTTTTGATTCCTGTTTACATCTGCCATTGATTTACTTATTGGTTTATTTATTTTTACATGGACACCTTAATTCTGTTGTTTTTGCTCAGAATGACCTTTATTGCTGTTTTTCACAATATCTCCTTTAAAGAAAAGAATGGCAGGGAAAACACAAACATACACACAAACCAATGAGCAGCAAACAAACAAACAAAAAATCCCTGGCATTCCCCTCCAACTGACTTATTACTGTTGATATAATAACTAATAGTATTTTTGTCCTCATTTGTTTAGAGGCAAATTGGCATCCTACAACCTAAACAAAAATTACCTGAATACTTTTAATTCCAATTTGCTAATGTTATATTTTTCTTTTTGTTTTTTCCCCCCACTCATTATTTTTAGAACCCTGGTTTCTGCACCATGTTATTTTTTAATTTTGTTTTACAAATTTTTTTATAAGCAACTGTAAATCCATTGAAAAACAAGGCAAAGTATAAATAATGAATAATGCATCCTTCAGGGCCTGTTAAAAATGCTACCCCACACACAAGAATTTCCTTGCTCTCACAATCCTAAAATAATATTGTAATGACACTCTCTTCTGAATTCCCTTAGAGTATGATTTATGCCCCTTGTATGTCATGAATTTTCCTTATGTTTTAGTGTTTTAAATAATGCAGTATTTGATGGCTTCGTAGGAAATATGTAACATAAACATAAACCAAAACACACAGAGGTAAAACAGAAGCCCCTGAACCTACTTTCGTACTTAAGTAATTTATTGTTACAAATACTGCTGGAGCTGTTCTTGACAAGTGTCCTTGTCCCAGAAGCAGGAATTTCTCTAGGGCTGATTCTAAACTGCATAGCTCAGTGGAACGGCCAGATTGGAAGGTGTGTCAATGCTCATTTCTATGAGACACTTGCACTTTTCCCCAAAGTGAGTTTGCCACCTTATACTTCTCTCAGCACCAGGCAAGTTATGCTTTCTTTAATGTTTTACCAACATTTTTGCAGGGTCATATTCCTTAAATTTTGCCAATCCATCTAAAGGTCTAAAGATGCCAAACAGTATTTCATCATGGTCTCACGTTGTCTTTCTGTGACTAAAATTAGATATTAATGTATCAGTTCCTAACTGTGAAATACTTATTCTATCCTTAAAAACTTTTTAACTGGTCATATGGCTTTTTCCATAGATTATTTTTATTTTTTGTTTGTTTTGCATGTATGTTTGCTTGTTAGTATATATTCTGGGGAGAAATCTGTGCAGTTTTAAAAACTGCAGATTTCTTAATGTCACTTTTGATGAACAGAAGTTCTTAGTTGTACTGTAAATGAATCATATATTTATACTGAGCAAGTTTTGTTCTTTTTAGGAAAAACCCAGTTATAAAGATAGACTTCTATATTTTTTAACAGTTTTGAACTGTTTCTTTCTCATTTTGATCCTTACCCATTTGTATCTGTTGAATGTGGTATATGGTAGAGATCAATCTATATTTATTTTTCCTAAACAATAAGCAATCATGTCAGCTTCATATATTGAATGGTTTCTCCTTTTCTCCCTACTCTGCAATGCTGTTCCTCATGTAACTTGTTTCAATATATAAATGGTTTTGTTTCTAGATTCTCTGTTCTATTCCCTTGGTCAATTTGCCCATCTCAGTACTAATACCACACATTCTTACATAATAAAACTTTAAAATACATTTTAATATCTGGCAGAGCATGGCTTGCATGTATCATGCTATTTCTTCTAGCTGTTCTTGGCCCTTACCTCTTTCACATGTATTTAACAGTCAATTTGTTAAATTCCCAAAGAAACGAAAGTCTGATAGGGCTTTTGTCAGAACTGCATCAAACCTATAAATCACTTTGGAGACAAATAACACCTTCATGATGTTGAACTTTCCTATCCATGCATATGGTATTTCTTTCCATTTATTTTGGTTTTCTTTTATGTTAGTCATAAAAGTCATATATTTTCCCCACAAAAATATTGTGCATATTTAATGAATTTATTCCGAGGCATTTAAATTTTTGTTGCTATTATATTATCTTCTTTTTCTATTTTATTTCTATTTCAGCTCTATACTAATACAACTGATTTTTTTTTTCCTTTTTGTCTTTTTTTTTACTGACCGGCAACGGGATCGCAACCCTCGGTGTTGCGCCCGCACC
>NW_007729648.1:28945-39657 GCF_000696425.1 Galeopterus variegatus | reverse complement strand
ATAAAATTGTATATATTGATATTTCTTGTACCTTATTTTGGGGGAGGCAGGTGCTCACGAGGGTGCTTCAGAAAGTTCATGGAAAATAGAATTGAAAGATAACTCAAATCGTTCCATGAAAATTTCCAAGTATAATCAAATTAAGGGAACTCTTTCTAGTCCTACTTTGGTAAGAAATTTTACTCTAATTATCCTAAGGTTCATCAAATTATTTTCTCTTCTCATATGTAAACTTGAAGGATGAAATACGTATTTCTGTTCTTAAACTACTCATATTCCAGAAATAAATCTACATTATGTATGATCAATTATTTTTTATTATTATAGCTACTTTTTGATACTATTGAATTTTGTTTGATAATATTTGATTTAGACTTTTGCAACTATTATAGTGAGTGACATTGGCCTGTAATTTTCCCTTTTTGTAACACTGTTGTCTGTTTTTGGTAATAAAGTCACTCTGGTCTCATAGAATAAACTGGGTGGTGGAGAAACTTTTAAAAATAACGATCTATTCTATTCCATGAAGAAATGGCAGAACTCATCTGAAAGCCATCAGAGATGGTGTTTTTCTTTGTGATATAAAATACTTTCTTATTTTACTGTTACTCACAGTAAAATAGTATAATAGAATAAGACATTATTTGAGTGTATTCGATTATTTAAAATCACCCTTTATATCTAAAGAGGAGATATCATCAAGGAAGACATCCTAGAGTAGGTGATAGGTAACCTGAGTTTTTTAATAATAAAAAGCAGACAATGGGGGAGGGGTAGTAATAGACAAAAAGATCAGCATGTGTAAAAAGGAAGGCATTTTAAAAACACAGTGTATGCAGGGTAACAGCAGCAAACCCATACTACTAGAATATTGGGTTTTAGTGGGGAAATGATAGAAGCAGTTGGTAGGTAAACAAAGGCAAGAGCAGAATGTGTGGTAAGACCTTGGTACCTTATCTGTCTTCTGGTAGCCATGGCCCACAAGACAAAAAGCCACAGCTCTTCGTAGCTGGCTGTGGAGAATGAAAATACAGGGGCTTCTTTTAAGTGAGCAATTGATGCCTCTACTTCAACAATCTGTACTCTCACAAAGTGTTCCAATTGGAAGGGGCTGGGGAAAAGGAGCAGGGTTGGTAGATTTTCCCAGCTTGATACTTCATGTAAATTTATAGATTGAGCAAGACTTTGCAAGCATAAGAATCTCCCATGGAAATTCTAATATGCATTAGAATAATGAAGGTCTGAGACTTAGATAAAGCAAATAATGAGATCTCTATAATAAACATAAGTAAAGGAAATGGCTTTTACCATTAAAGTATATAGAGGATTTTCCCGGGGAAAAAAATGGGAGTTAACAAATTGGAATAATTTCTCTATGTGGTTTTATCAAATAAACAATCATCAAACAGGAAGTACATGAGAAATGGAAGAGATTAGTAGTTGGGATGATAAGAGTGCTGTGTTTGGAATTTTGCTCTTAAAAATGAGCTTGATGTAGGGAAATTCAGGCAGAGAGACATTGAAAGGGAATATTTAGCTAAAGTTTGGTCTGATTGAAAACACTGAACAGGGATTTTGTTTCTTTAGCTCAAGATGTATTCAAATCTTTATAAATTTCAGAGAATGGGTAGAAACCACATAATCTTTCTGAAGGATTATGGTGCTCAGAAGTTCTTAACAGTAATAGGTGCAAGAAAAGGGGCTGAAATTTGTCTTGCTTCCAAGAAAAGGGATACATTTAATCCTTACAACAAGGGCATAGTTCTTATACATGTACACAAAGGAATAGATGTTAGACACTAAAGGGTAGGAAACTAAGGAAAAGCACCACAACCTTTTAGGGATGAGGAAACCCAGGTAAAATGTGTGGTACCTGGAACCCAACTACTGTGTCTTTAATTACTTGTTAAGTTACTTATCCTCTCTGGGCCTCAATTGTTCCATCTGTATAATAGGCTGAACTGGGTATATATAGTTCCTCTGTTACGTCATATAATGTTCAATATACTAATTATCCTGATTGTGCATCACATATTGAACACAGGTACTCTGTTCAGTCAGATATGTGCAATATCTGTACAATCATGGATATGTACCCCACAGATATGTACAATCAATTATTTTTCAACAAATTTTAAAAATTAAAAAAATACATCAAAAGAAAATAAAAACAGGCTTTGTGTAGGGATTATATGTGTTTTTTTAAACTTTCTGTATTTTCATAAATATCTTCATGTGTTACTATTAGAGAACAAAAAGTGAACTAAAAGAAATAAAAAATAAAACAAAATAAACAAAAAAGTGCATCTTTGTGCCTGTGATGTCCATTTTTTGCTTTCTGCATGACAAGTATCTATTACCTCTTCTTCCAATAGTAATTTAGGTTTAGTATGGGAATTGACTGACACCCTATTCCCTGTTCATAACAGAAGTAGCTTAAGTGCAGACAGTGATGGACCCTTAACATGTGATATATGTCTGACACATGATAGGTGCTTGATACATACAGAGTATAGAACTGAAAGATAATATTCCTCTTTCCGTGAACTTCTTGAAGTACCCTCATATTTGTTCAATAATGTAGTTCAGTGGGGCTCCATTTTCCACTTCTGATAAAAACTACCATGGTTATTTCATTTGTTTGCTTTGTTTTGTTTTCTTTTTCAGTTATATGACCTAAGTTGTAAGAATCTTTTAGCACTATTGAGATAAAAAGCTCTATTTCTGCTAAATTTGAAGGTAATTTGAAGGAGTTTCTGAGGTTCATCATAAGAAATCTGAGAAATTTAGCCAACCTTAGGAAAATGGAACTGAGAAGAGGAGAGAGAAAAAAGAAAGAAGGGACAGTGAGAGGGAGGAAAGGTCGGGAAGAGAGAGGGAGGGAGGGATGGACAGAGGGAAAGAGAGAGACAGAGATGATGACATGGAACAATGCATTGTGATATATTTGAGCACTAGACACACCCATTCCTAAATAGAGGTATATCTCTTGGACTTTTCAGTTACAAGTGGCAATGAATTCCTTATTCTATTTAATCCTGTTTGATTTTCTGTAACTTGCACTTGAAAGAATCTCAATTTCTTGGAAAAAGACTGAGAAACCAGGATAAAAGTGGAATATATTCATTTGAGACATGGAAATTTTTGAAATTTAATACAGTGAAAAAGATAATAACTGACATGAAGAGACTTTTTCAGCCATGAAACCCATCATGCTTTGGATTTGGGGATCAAATAAAACTTTGTGTAAATCCCAATTCCATTAGTTACAGGCAATGTAGCCCAACGTAGTGCTTTGCAGAAAAAGTGCTCAGTTAATTTTGTTGAATGAACAAATCAATCAGTGAATAAATAAACTTGGGAAAGGTTAGCTAACTCTCCTGTGGAAAAGTATAATAAGACTATAACAGTACTGTATTGATTTTTATCTTATTTAGGTATATACCCAACAATGGGATAGCCGGGCCATAAGATAGATCTACTTCTAGTTCTCTGAGTAACCTCCATACTGTTTTCCACAATGGCTGTACCAATTTACATTCCCACCAACAGTGTAAGAGGGTTCTCTTTTCTCTGTATCCTTGCTAGCATTTATTTTCTGCCTTGTTGATAACAGCCATTGAATATATCAAAAAGATACGTGCACTCCCATGTCCATCACGACACTGTTCACAATAGCCAAGAGATAGAGTCAACCTAAATGTCCATCAATGGATGAACAGGTAATGTAACTGTGGTACATATACAAATGAAATACTGTTCAGCTATAAAAAGGAATGATAGCTTATCATCTGCAGCAACATGGATGAAATGAAACCATCATGTTAGGTGAAATAAGTCAGACACAGAAAGACAAATACTTTGCAGTCTCACTCACATGTGGAATCTAAAATAAAAAAAGCTGTTCTCATGTTCTAATAGAAGTAGAGAGTAGAATAGTGGTTACCAGAGGCTGGGAGGGTCTGGGGGTGGGGGAAGGAAAAGTAGTGGACTAACAGGTACAAAACTAATACTATTTACCCTAAGTGATTCATTGTGCAGTATACGTGTATATTGAAACAACACACTGTACCCCACAAAAATAAATATACATAAAATTGAAAGAAAAAAAGACTATAATAGTACATTATAACCTGGATGTTAAGTGCCATGCAGTTCCTGAAACACAATACACAATCAACAATAGCTTCCCTTCCCTATTTCTTATAGATGAAAGTGAATGAAAATGTATATATCCAGAATAAGCTCAAGAAAAAAAATGAGAGAGAGAAAGAAGGAAGAAAGGAAAGAAGGAAGGAAGGAAGGAAGGAAGGAAGGAAGGAAGGAAGGAAGGAAGGAGAGAGAAAGAAAGAGAAAGAAAGAGGCCAGCTCATAGCCTCCTAACTAAACTCAGCCTCTGTGGAAAGGGGTTTGCATATAACCCTTGCCTTATGTTTAACAAAGCCTTCTAGAGATGCCTTCTATTGTTCCTATCCATTTCACCCTGAGTCACTGCCTACCTCTGGGCATTGGTTTCTATAGTGTGAGATTCAGAGCAGAAACAACATTATCACATATACGTAGGATTCAGATTTTCTACCACCAGGGAAACTGATTTGATATTTTGTCTAGAGAAATCATCTGTATGCACCTCCACCACTCCCCAGGGTGAGTGATAAGGCAGGGTTAGCTGAGCCACATAGCAAATTGCACAGTCCACAGACTGACAAGATGTAGAAGGTACCCCATATAAGTAGTTATTAGAGGTGACAAATACAGCCTCACACTGAATAATATATTTATGCTAGTAATATGTTCATAGAAGAATATCGCATGTGGTGAGTTGCTTTGTGTGAAAATTTCTGCTTGAAACACATTTATGAATTATTTTTAACAAAGCAGTTGTAATATTGCAAAGTATAGATGTCTCAATTATGCTTCTAAAATAACTAGTCTTGGAACTGGAAATAATATGATTAGGAAAACAAACCAGGATTTTAATAGTGAAGTTGGTTTAGAAGGTTTTAGCAAACAGCCTGGGATAGGCAAGAACTGGCCACATTTCACTATGAATGACATAGAGAAGGAATGAGAAACTTCTTCCTGAAGTGGCGGGCTGAGTGTTGTTATTCATGCCCTGCCTTCTGGAAGCTTATACAGGAGTGTAAATGCCCTGCAGAGTGCTGGGAAGAGGCCAGGAGGCTTTGTAGAACCCCAGTTTTAATGCTTATATCTACACATATTATTCTCCCTACATACTAATAAAAGTCATTAAAACCCATCAAAATAGTTTTGCATTCCCAAAAGTGGTCCATCTGTGATTTAGAGGGGGTGTTTCTTCAAATATGATCCAGAGACAGACTCCTCCACAATCACTTGAACTGCCAGTTTCTGAACCCCACACTAAGCTTGTATCATCTATGGTAAGATACTAGGGAAAGTGCCGTGGGAAATTTGCAATTTGCAAACCACTACCAGAGGGAATATAATGTAGTACAATGTAGTGATTAAGAGAAAATATTAGGACCAAGTTGTCTGGGATTGAATTCAGGTTCCACCAATTAGTTATAAGCCGTGAAACACTGGGCAAGTTCATTATACTTCCGTTTGTTGGTCTTTAAAATAGGCACAGGCACTAATTATATAATATCTATATCAAGCATATATTGTAAAGATTAAAAAAGTTACTAGTGTAAGCAGCTTAGAGAAGTGCTGAACTCTAAATACATGTTAGTTAAAATTATTTCAGAGGTTACAGCATAAGGAAATCATCTTAACCTATGTAGTTTTCCCAAATACCCCCATTGCTTCATTGTAGTATTTGCTTTATTTTGATTCCAAGCTCTATGAGTGTAAGGACTAAGGGCTATGTTGATTTGTTCACTTCCTTGCCCAGTGCCTGGGATATTGTACTCTGAATAATTTTAAAACTTTTATTTCATTTAATTCTGCTCTTTTCTTAGAACCAAGGCAAAGGAACAATGGTGAACAGCTTTCTATCTCATAGGAAATTAACATTAGTATCTTTGAATTGAGAAAAGTTTTGCAGACTCTTCAAACACAGAAAGCTTCTGGACTTCATGAAAAATATTTTATGAAATATAGGCTTGCACTTTTTATGTTGTTGTTGCTTTGTGTGTGTGTGTGTGTGTGTGTGTGGTCTCTCTTAAATATAGGCTTGCACTTTTTATGTTGTTGTTGCTTTGTGTGTGTGTGTGTGTGTGTGTGTGTGTGTGTGTGGTCTCTCTTTCTCTCTCTCTCTCTCTCTCGCTTCTTTGTTTTAAGTGTAGAAGACTCTCCCTAGTCTCACTTGCCTCCTACTTTCATCTGTTGTTCTGTCTTCTCATCTGCACATTAAGCTCCAGCCACACTGAGCTACTTCTGTTTTCTCCCCAGGGCCACAAACTCTCTTAGCTAGAAGTCACCACAAGCGCTGCACTGCCTCCTGTCTGAAATGTCTGTCTCAGAATCTTCCCCTTCACCCTTTTAAGTTGTTGGTAAATGGGTCTGGGTTTCCATCCACTCCATGAGGAGCATCTTGCCGACAGGAGCCTTGTGTCATTCATCCCTGTAACCAGTGCCTGGTAGAGAGCATCAGGTACATTTGTATTGAAGAAAGAAAGGAAGTGACCAAGAAACCCACAACCTATGATTCTTCCCATTTGCTTGTGTTCACCTGTCGAGTATCTGCGTGGATGTTAATCCAGATCATCATGGTCTCACTAGAAACACTGCATTGGATGTGCTAGGTGCTAGACCAGCCAACTAGAAAGAGAATGACCAGGCTGTGAAACATTCCTCCAGGGAGAGCATTCCAAGAAAGCCCTGCAGAAGCTTCAAGTCTTCTCCTACGCTTGTCTCAGAGTCACTCAACCACAACTCTGTTGCCTTCTCTTACTTGCAGTCTAATATAAGGGCCAGCCCAGAGTCAAGAGAAGGGGACTAAGAAGAGTGTGTGTGGATATAGCAGACTTGATTCATCAGTGAGGAGGGGAAAGATCTTTCAAGACAAAACACTGTACTCTGATCTTTTACTGCCTGCTCAGATAAATTACAGAGAGGAAATGTGTTATCATGACCACTGCAGAAACTTTTTGATCAGATACACCTGGGTTCAGAGAACTGCTCCAGCATTTACCAGCCACACGCTACAATCTTTCTACCTCACATTATCAGTGAAAGGGTGTGGAATATACTATAAAGCATATGTACTTCACAGGGCCTGGTTTTCCAAAGCCTTGCCCTTTAAAATATTGACCTTGCAAGGACAGGAAATTTTCCTCAGGCTATAAGTCTCTGTTGCAAGATAAGAGTTGTGGCACAGCAGGTTGCTGGCTCAAAGACAGACTAGTTACTGATTGTTATGTAAAGATACTGAGAATTGCTATAGGAAGGAATGTTTGCTAAGATCAAGCTTTTGTTGGTGGAACACTTAATTGCCTTACTGGAATGTCACCTGGCTTGTTTCACTGAAAGTTACCAGCCTATACTGTTAAACTATAACCCCACCTTTGTTCTCTTCCTGTAACTTCCTGGTCTGGAAAATAAATTCAGGAAGAGAACCCCAATTTGGTGTTAATTTCCCAAGGAAGGAATGCCTCTCTCTTGAGGGTTCCAGGAGATTAACCACTTTGGGGCCTCTCACTGCCGAGAAGAGATGGGCTTTGAGTAATCCTTTGCATCTCTGTCACCCAGGGGAAGTGGGGCGACAAATCCATGGGGGGCAAAGCAACGCAAAGCAACAAAAGGGAACTAACAATACCTACCTATATTGTGGGGTTATTGTGAGAATCAGCGATAACGTGAGAAGAGCTTCTGCTGTAAAGTAGGCCCTCGGTAAATAGTAGCTATTTCTTACATCATTTTCATAATTTAAGAAATAAATGTATTTAACATGATAAAGAGATGAAGTACAAGATTTTATGGTTTTTTCCCCTCTAAATGAAATCTCTAAATCAGCCCCACTCTGAATGTCATTAAACAATGTAAGATTGTGTATGTCCAGCTCACTTTCAATGTATTTTATATACAGGTAGCCCTCATAATCTGAAATAAAATCAACAAAGTTTAAATGCTCTATTGATTTCAATCTACCACCAACAAAGAGTAGCCAGAAGCTTGAAAATATTCTTTATTCATATGACTTCTTGGTAAGACAGTGTACCAAAAATACTTTGCCTTTATATCATGAAATTAAATGCCTTTTGCTAATTAAAATGTCTTACATATCTAGAACATCTGAACCTATCAGCCTTTACAATTTTCTTATCAGAAAATATGACTAATCTCTCTTCTTCCATTTTTTAGGAAACTTAGACCATAGAGGTTAAGTGACCTGACCATATTCATCCCACAAGTTAATGGTAGAAGATTCGACTTGTGTTTTTAACTATAAGTTTGTAGCATTGTTGGTAGGGTACAAATTGCTATACTGGCTCCCTCGTAGATGTTACCGAAAGTAAAAAACAGGGCTTTGTGAAAGTATCATTCCACTTTAGCCATTGGTATTATATTTTGATCAGACAAGCAAGTAAAAATCTTGAGAAAACAAACAGCAAGAGAACATTTTGATGACATTTCTGAGTAAAATCAGAATCACTGACCCCTGAAGATGATTTGTTTTGAGCCTTATGACAAGATGAATTTCCAATAATTCAGTGTTCCTCATGATTTCAAGGCTGAAAAAGATATTCAGAGGTCAATGAATGCAATCTCCTGCTCCTAAGCAAGGCCCAAACACACTTCAGTACAGCAATAAAGGAATTTTCTCTTCTTAAAACTCCTAACAAAAAGTTTCTCTTAGTTCTCTTCATAACATAAATGACACAACTAATCTATATCCAAAAGCACTTCCTTAGCCATCTTTCCTGTTTTCATCTTATGACTATGGAGAAATAGAAATTCAAAATCGCTGTTGAGTGCTCATTATCAGGGCTAACTTTGTCAATACACCATACCTCATTACTATGCTACAGACAATACCAGACACTTCCTAAAACATCTTCTACCTATACCAACAATAGTAATATTAATAATATTATCAGTATTAAGTAACAGCAATGCCTGAGAGTTTTATTAGGACGAGAATCATCTTTTCATTTTTAATTTCCAGTTTGCCTTGGACTGAGCCTCCCCCCAAGACTTGGCTCTTACTGCGACAGTGTTGAGTGGAAAGTCCTATTATGGTAATTGAAAGGAGGGGCCTTGAAGATGTGACTGGATTGTAGGACCATGCTGTAGTGAATGTATTTAAAATGGTGGTTGGAGCATGGCTTGGAGGGCTTTAAAAGGAGAAGAGAGTCTGCCTCTCTCTCTACTCCACCATTTTTCACAATTTGATACTCTGCCATCACTGTTGTCACCATGAAGATTCTCATCAGAAGTGTTCCCTGGACTTTGGACTTCCCAGTCTCTGAAACTGTAAGCAATAAATTTCATTTTCTTGTAAGTCACCCAGTTCCATGGATTTTTGTTATAAGCAACAGAAATGGACTAATACGCAGTTTCTCTCACATTACTTCATAGATAGAAGGCATTCAAAACATACTTGCTAAGTGAAGAATGCATTAAGTAATTACTGCAACATTACTACTACTAAGAAGATAGGCAGTTAACTCTATCTGTACAGCTCTAATTCTTCCACATTAAGGCATATTCTGAGGAAATGACCAAAGAAATCCTTTGGTCAATAGGTCATCACTATTAAGACATTTCTTTGTTTATTGGGCATTGTTTTTTCAGGGGCATCACAATCTACTGGTCTCTTCCATAACTCTGCTAAAGGGTACCATTGTCTGCGGGCCAAAAGTATGTCAGGAACTGTGCTAAAAACTTTGTGTACTTTTTAAATTCTTACAATAACCTTATTGAATAGACTTTCAGAACTGAGTCTTAGTGAATTGTCTAATATTACATGACATTTAATGATAGGGTTAGAAATTGATTCTGTTTTCTGGCTGCAAAGTCCATGTCCTGAAACATGGTACTCTTCTTTAACAAGGTAGTAACACACTAAAAGTCTTTCTTTCCTTTCTTCTTTCATTTTATATAACCAACAAATATTTTCTGATCACATCTTTTACGTCAGATTCTGAGCCACGTATTACTGTAAGATGTTTTTCTCTATTCTAGACTGGATCCATCTCTGCTCTCCTGCCAACTCTTCCTAGGGGGAAGAGTTACTGAATGGGTTGACCAGAATCTGAGATACTTGCTAGAACACACTGAATAAGCTGGTTGGGTTACTGTGTCCTAAAAGAAATAAGACAGTGGGATTTCTACCACTTCTCTCTTAGTGGTCAGAGATCAGTAAGAGGGCTAGACTCTTTTTCTGTATAGAAAAAAGTGCCACATTTTCCCCAGCTTTATTCCTGAGGCATGCTTGAGGTTTAATGATCTATCAAGGGTAATGTTTTGCCTGGGCTTGCTCCACCTTACTCCATTTCCTCTAGCACTGGATGGTAATTTCTTATCACATTACAACAGTGAAATTACATCCTGAGGTCAGAGGGAGGAGAGAGTACAAGATTTAAGATCAGGAAGGAAGGAACGTTATTTAGTCATTCCAACCTGAACCATTGAGAATGTGAAAAATAGCCCTGTTAACAAGCAGAATGTAGTGTTCCCAACAGAACATAAATAATGCTCAAACAGGGCAGAGAGTATGGTCACTCTGACTGTGTTTGGATAAGATATAGAGAAGGCTACCCATGACCACAAAAATGACAATAATT
>NW_007729648.1:27837-28511 GCF_000696425.1 Galeopterus variegatus | reverse complement strand
AGGAAGGAAGGAACGTTATTTAGTCATTCCAACCTGAACCATTGAGAATGTGAAAAATAGCTCTGTTAACAAGCAGAATGTAGTGTTCCCAACAGAACATAAATAATGCTCAAACAGGGCAGAGAGTATGGTCACTGACTGTGTTTGGATAAGATATAGAGAAGGCTACCCATGACCACAAAAATGACAATAATTAATGTTAAACACTGGAAATAAACATGCTCATCTCCTGATGTACATTGCCTTTCTTTAAGTGATAGATGCTCTGTTCGTGTGGCAACTCTAATCCCACTTTACTCCTCCTGACTCCTAAATAAAATTATTATGATAAACAGTCATTAAATTACTCACTTTTTCATACCATGTGAACTCAAACTGTTCTCACCTCCCTCAAACCTGCTTAGAATCCTCTAATGCAAGCCCAAATCCTGTACAGAGCTTCTCCCAATTCTTCCTTCCTACCTATGTTCCCCTGGGGCACATTCTTCCCTCTGTGGGAGACTAAATAACCTAAACATTCTTTTTGTTGTTGATGTTTTGTTTTGTTTATTTTAATTTATTTTTTAAATTGAGGCATAATTTTATATATCTGTGGGTACAACATTGAATATCAATATCTGTGTGCAATGGACATCTTGGTTCTTCACTTCGGGAAGCTCACAGCCTTTGAGAGG
>NW_007729648.1:23295-27704 GCF_000696425.1 Galeopterus variegatus | reverse complement strand
ATAAAAGAATAATGCTGATTATACAAGTAGTGCTTGTTACTTCTTAGCTGTAAACAAGGATTTTCAGGCATCTTCATTTGCCATTGCAGACCATTTATTACTTAGAAAAAAAATCCACTTATAATTCCATTTTATAGTTCTGATTCGACCCTAGCATTTGTTAGTAGGTACTTCTTTAATGAAGAGTAATTGTGTCTGTCACATTGGAGTTTGGTCACCTTGAGTTCCATTCCAATAAACATTCTTTTGACTGCAGATATGTTCTTGATAGCATTTAGAAATGGAATTCCACACTATGTTCTCTAAACCACACCACATTTTCCAAATGTTATAGGACTTTTGTATTATGGGGCTCTTGGTCTTTGCTTAGCTGTGAATCAAAGTTATACATGCTTTTCTACAGGATTTTTGTGCTTCACAATGCAGATCTTGCCTTAGTTTGGGCTGCTATAACAAGTTGCATAAACTGGGTGGCTTATAAACAACACTTATTTCTCATAGTTCTAAAGAGTGGTGGCATGGTTGAGTTCTGGTGTGGGTCCTCTTCCAAGTTGCAACTACCAACTTCTCATTGAATCTTCACATGGCAGAGAGACAGCTAGCTAGCTTTCTGGCAACATCTTATAAGAGCACTAATCCTGTTCACAAAGTCTCTATCCTGATTACCCGTTCACAAAATCTCCATCCTGATTACCTAAAGTACTTCCTAAAGACCCTTCCTCTGAATACCATCATATTGGGATTAAGGTTTCATCCTATGAATTTTAAAGGGACAAAAACATTTAGTACATTGCACCTCCCCCAATCAAGAAGTTGATAAGGAAAAGATAAAATGGGTAATATTCAGAACAAAATAGTATTCTAAACCGTACAGGTTGGTAGTCTTTTTTCATCTGTCTTGCACTTTTTCTTCCATGATTAGTGCTTATGGGAAAGTACCAGAGGCTTTGGGAACTTGAAGGAAGAGGATTTAATTTAGAGCCCCCAAAGGATATTGGTGCTGAAATCTGAAAAATGGGTGGAAGCTGGCTAGGAAGTCATGTGTGAAAGAAGCTGAGGGTGCACACAGCCTACGTGATAGCCTGGAAGCCAGGGAGAGTTTTGAGTGTGGAAGAACAGAAAGAAGCTTGCTATGGTCAGAATGTTTCTGTCACCCAAATTTATATGTTGAAATCCTAACCCCCAACATGATGGTGTTAGGAGATGGGGCCTTTGGGATGTGATTAGGTCATGGGGTAGAGCCCTCGTGAATGGAATTAGTGCCCTTGTAAAAGAGGCCCAAGAGAGAGGCCGGGATTCTTGGTCCAGTCCGAGTAGGAGGACCTTTTGGTCAAGGGAAGGAGACGTCTCGTTTATTCCTATTTTACAGTCTATCAGGAGAAAAATGTTTTGCCCCAGGTTTCTCTCTCTCTCTCTTCCTATGTTAGTCAGCATTCAGATGTCTACTCTTCTTACTTACTGTGTTAGTCTTCTCTCCTCACCCACTGGGGCTGACTTCTGGTTTCTCTACAGTTGGTGTATCCCCTGTATAATAGGTTTGGGTTCTTACCTGGTACTTCTTTCTGGTCTCACCTTGCTGGGCCACAGGCATGCTCAGATGCTCAACGTATGTGAGCAAGGCAGCAGTTAGGTATTTCTTGGTAGAAGTTATTCAACTGCTCTGTGCCCTGTAAAATAGCTATAATAATAATCCTGTCCCATAAGGCTGTTGTAACTGTTAAGTGAAATATTTTAAGTAAAGCAATTACAATCGTAGCTACCCACAGCAAGCACTCAATCACTTTTACCTCCTGTTATCTGTGCAGCATATCTATTGTTTTGTGCCTACTCAACATCCATTCCCACATCTAATAATAGCACTAAAACGTACTTTGGAAAATTATTTCTCCCCATTTTAAATATTTGGCTTGGCTTATGTATTAGTCCATTTTTTATTGCTATAACAGAATACCTGAGACTGGGTTACTTATAAAGAAAAGGTTTATTTTGCTTACCATTCTGAGATAGCTGCATCTGGTGTGGGCCTCAGGCTGCTTCTACTCATGGTGGGTACAAGCAGATCACATGGCAAGAAGAAGCAAGAGAGAGAGAGAAGGAGGTACCAGGGTCTTTTATACAAACAGCTCTCAAGGGAACTAATAGAGCAAGAACTCACTCAGGACCCCCACCCCCCAGAGAGAGCATTAATCCATTCATGAGGGATCCACCCCCATGACTCAATCAGTTTCCAGCACTGACACATTGGGGATCAGATTTCCACTTGAGTTCTGGGAGGACAATGCATCCAAACTCCAGCCTTACATCCTGGCTCCAGGTGTGGGCACATGCTCTAGACCTGGCCACACAGAATCATAATGATTCATTCACAAATGGATTGTGACCCATTCTAAGTCAGTGGAACTCTATGACATGGCTTTTTGTCAAATTACTGGGAAAGAAAATCTCTTTTTACAATGGTGTTGGTACATGGATTGGAATATAAATTTACCAAGATAGATTTCCTCCCTGAGAATGAAGCCAATAGAGCAAAGCAAAACTGAAGGATAGAGATCAACAGATCCTGACAACTTGCTTTGAGCACTTGCAAACACCTAAGCAAACACCTCATTTACATTTTTTGTTAAATTAGTAAAAAACTGTATATGAATTTGTTTAAGCAAATTTAAGCAAAGTGTCTTATGTCCATACAAGCCCTAACCCACTGACTTCACCCAAGAGTTTTCTGATTTGCAGGCTACTCAAGGAGAGATGGGTGTACAGCACATCACAATTTTACTGAGGGGAATGCTGCTGAGCACATTTATAGCAAATGTGTAAATTTCATATTCCTTCATGAAGAAAATCACTTTCTGTCATCAAGCCAGCTTTGGCTTGTAGCATCAACAAATCAGGACATTTGCAACCTGTGGTCCTAGTTTCTTCATGTCTTGAGCCCTTTTTTTCTCCTAGAATATGTCAGCCTCTCTAAGTTTCTTTGTTCATTTGTTTGTTTTCAGGAAAACAAATCCACACCATTTGTACGCATTTTAAATTATCCTTCTTTCTAGTTGCTCTCTGCACCCCCAATCTAGTCTTCTCAGATCAAGGGAGGGAAATATTTTATTCAAACTTCAACTAAGACATCAAGAGGATGGTTTTGTCTACCACAGAGGCTCATATGGACTCAAAAGGAAAAGAGGAGTGTAAAGAAATACTAAAAATCCAACCAGAGTTAGTGAGAAGAAACCACTGATATAAGTGAAATGAGAACTGAGGTAAGCAAGGAGGCCAAAGCCTCATTGAAAATTAAATGAGAAATCCACCCTTTAGTTTTCAGCTATATCAAAGGTAGAAAAAAATATATTTAGCATTTGCATCAAAGGGGTAGGCATACTTGAAGGTGGGCAGATACGTCCAGAAAGTAGGAGAACTGAAATCAGAATCAGTCAGATTTACAGTTATACTTTGTTCAGCTCTGCTCACAGGCTAATGAGAAGAAAAGTCTTGCTTTGTTAATATAACTTCTAAAAGGATACACAAGGGCTATGTGATTTTTCCTTCATTAAGGTCTCTGAGGCATTCTGCCCTGAGCTTGATTCCCAGCAGTTTTACCTACTGAGTGGCTTTGGAGAATGTTCTAAACTTCTCTGACCATCTATATCTATAATTTAGAGATGATTATCATCATTGTCCTGACTCAGAGGACTATTATCAGAACTAAAGAAAACACTGAATATAAAGATATTTTCTAAATAATGAAGTGTCACAAAAATAACAGTTATACACATTAGTGTTATTATCATCATTGCTATTATTTGGTGGAACAAAAATTGAAGAAGACACTCAAAAAAGTACAATGAATGTCCATCATGCAGATTGTTTTTTAACTCTCTGTATCGGTGGTCACATTCTTTTCAAAATGACAAAAACAATACATCAGGGATTGGAATTGTTCTACTCCCAAGCAGAAGGTACTGAGCCTATCATGACTGATGTGACCTTGAAAATATAATTATTTCCATGGTACTGAAAATGCAATGTATTATTTTCTGCATTTAGAACAGGTGGGGGAATTTCTCAGTCTTCTGCAGAAATTGTGGGAGGGTATCACAATTTAAAACACAAATGAGACTGTTGTAGATCCATAGAGCCAATTCCCTAACAGTGCCTTGAAAATAGATTCAAATATGAATCTTTAAAATGCCCATATTTTTAATCATAGAGGCTATTTATTGTTGGATCTTGTTAATCAACAAAGTAAGAGAAAATCAAAGCTGTCAGTTATGCCTGAGTATCTCTTATGACCCCAGAAGAGATCTTCTATATTTTAGACTGTCATGGACTGAGAGACAAATAAAAGTTTATAACATTTATCCTGACTATGCAGTATAAATACATGGCTTTAGACATTTTGGGGTAGAAAGCTTAAA
>NW_007729648.1:22048-22756 GCF_000696425.1 Galeopterus variegatus | reverse complement strand
TTTATCCTGACTATGCAGTATAAATACATGGCTTTAGACATTTTGGGGTAGAAAGCTTAAATCAAATATTTACTAGCTTTATTTACTCAAATTTAAAAACAGGTGCTTCACAACTTAGTTTCATATTTATAAACTGGGAACACTAATAACTTCTTTGCAGACTGATGTATATAATGAGCTCTATACAGAATAAATATTTAATATATGGTAGTCATTATTATTAGCACTTGCAAATTTGAAAACCAAAAAAGCAAATTATTTTACATTATGCACATTTGTACTTTCCCTAAACTGGAATGTGATTCACTTTTTGGCTTTGAAATAAAGAATGGTATTTTTCTTTGTCTTATGAAGGCACTACCCAATCTGACTCTACCCAACAGACACAACTTTCAGAGTCTTTATGTATTTTTATCTAGCTCATTCTCTTTAAAGCACAGGACTTCTTTTTATACAGATCTCTTAACTCTCATCCACTTCATACTCTACATATTTCTGATTCAATGGCCTTTTCTTTGCAATTTTCCCAAACATTTTCCCCACCCAAGTACTCTTCTCCAGGCTTTTTACCCATTCATATTTTACACAACCTTTGAAGTGCAGATTCAGTGCTTCTGACTATAGCAAAGCCTTATGTTTCTTATAGGGTCAGAAAGTGGTGAAATGAAAACAACAGATTATTTAGAGTACAGAGTAGGGGTCAGTGTG
>NW_007729648.1:0-21949 GCF_000696425.1 Galeopterus variegatus | reverse complement strand
TTTCAGAGTCTTTATGTATTTTTATCTAGCTCATTCTCTTTAAAGCACAGGACTTCTTTTTCCCCACCCAAGTACTCTTCTCCAGCCTTTTTACCCATTCATATTTTACACAACCTTTGAAGTGCGGATTCAATGCTTCTGACTATAGCAAAGCCTTATGTTTCTTATAGCGTCAGAAAGTGGTGAAATGAAAACAACAGATTATTTAGAGTACAGAGTAGGGGTCAGTGTGATAGAATCATGATCTTCTGAAGATGTTTATATCCTAATCCATGAAACCTGTGAATATTTTAGGTTACATGGCAAAAGGGAATTAAGATTGCAGATGAAATTAAGGTTATTAATAAGCTGATTTTAGGACATGGAGATTATCCCAGATTATCCAGACAGGCCCAGTGTAATCACAAGAGTCCTTAAACAGAAAGCGGAAGAGTCACTGTCAGAATGATGATCACGAAGGTCCTATAATATGAAAGAGGGGGTCAGAAGAATCAGTGTCAGAGTGACACATTGTGAGAAAGACTTGACCAGACATTGCTGGTTTAGAAAACGGAAAGGGGCCATAAACCAAGTAAGGAAGGTAACTTCTAGAAGCTGGAAGATGCAAGGAAACTCACTTTCCCCTATAGGCTGCAGGAAGGAATGCAGCCCCTCTGACCCTTGAATTTAGCTCGGTAAGATCTGTCTGTGAGTTCTGACCTCTTGTACTATAAGATAATAAATCTGTGTTGTTTTAAGCCACTAAGTTTGTGGTAACTTGTTATAGGAGCAATGAGAAACTTATATAGTCAATAAACTTTTTCTGTAAAGGGACAGATAGAAAGTATTTAAGACTTTTGTCTCGACTACTCAACATGGCCATCGTAATGTGAAAGCAGTCACAAACCATACACACATATATGGGCATGGCTGGGTTCCAATAAAACTTTATCTGTAAAAGCAAGTGGCGAGACAGATATGGTTTGTGGGCCATAGTTTACTAAGTGCCAGTGAGGTTTACCTGTTAACTAACACTTCCAGGATCTTGAATACTTGAGCAAATTATTTAATGTCTTAGAGCCTCAGTTTTCTTATATGAACAATGGATCCATTTATACTCATATGTGTCAGAAATACCTACCTATCTCTAAAAATTCATGCTTCTCTTTCCATAACTGAAGTGTTACATGAGAAGGGGCTGCCCTGCCAAGACTACCTTTTTTGCATTCTTTGTGATTGGGTACAGACAGGATCTTCTAGACAGGTAATGTGAGGCAAGCAATGGGTACCATTTTCATGCTTGTCCATATAAACTGCCTATACAACACTCCTCCAGGGTTTTTTCCTCCTCTGGCTGTGCTGAAAGTGACCCCAAGAGTGATTTTGAATGTCACATTTGGAAGTTGAAAAGGCCACATTCTTTGGTTCCTAAATGATTGTGTGGATGAGAGGTGCCCTGCCTGTTCCCTGATCTGATAGCACTGTGTGAATAGGAATTAACTTTCAATTCTTCTGAGCCATTATAACTTCCTAAGTTTATTTGTATAACAGTTAGTACTTGTCTACTCTAAAGAATGTCCTATATTTGGAGTTGTGGTGAAGATTAAACTAAATATTATGTAAAGTACTATATACAAGTAAACACCCCAGGCTCCCATGCTGGGACAGTGGGGGGTGAGGGCTTCAGCTAAAACCCTCTGACATTTGCATTCAGACCAGCAGTGATGAAGCCATCACTGGAAGGCCCCTGGGCTCCCCTGCAGATATGATTAGAGTGTCACGGGCCTCAACCCCCTCCTTCCTTCTTCTCCCACCCTATTTCCTTTCCACTTTCGCTCTCCCCTTCCCACCCAAATGCTCTGAAACAATATCTTAGAATGTAAAAACAGGTGTAACCAGGGGCATCCCCCCCCCGCCATCCAGGCATGCCATTGCTGCCATGGGGCCTGCCTGGGGTCCTGAGGCATGGATCCTTCCTTCCACAACCAGGCAAGGAGCATGCCAAAAACACCACTTCCATGTGGGTGGCCCACCACATCTGCCACAATAGCCATAGCTGCCACAAAAGTGACTAGATGCCACAACCACCATGCGGATGGCCCACCAGCCACTTGAGTGCATTGACACAAGGAGAGTCACCAGCAGAAATCAAAGAAAAGAAGAGGATGTCTCTCTCCACAAAGCCCATTCCAGAGTGATAGAAGAAGTATCTACACTACGGTAATAGTGGGGGACATGAACACACCTCTCTCAGCATTGGAAAGATCATCTAGGCAACAAATCAACAGAGTAACCATGACTCTCTCAGAAGGAGAGAAGAAATCTAGGGTTATCAGTGGTGGGAGAGGGGAGGGAGAGAGGGATGGGGAGAGATTTGGTAAGGGACATAAAGAATGAGTACAATTTGTAATAACGTATATTGTAATAATACTGATTTGATCAACATACATCAATGTTGAACCCCCAAAATACATCTAATCAATTACAATTCTTAAAAAAATAAAATAAATAAAAAATAAAATAAAATACTATACACACAAATACATGGGATATTGCTCAACAAATATTAGTTATATAGCTCCATATTTTTTATGTCCTCCAATACTTTATTCTGCACTTTACAATATATGCTGACTCTGGGATGCTACTCTTGTCTCTCTAATTTGATAGGGAACATTGTCTTCAGTCCTTGAGTTAGCATGACATAACATTAAAAAAACGGGCTTTGAAATTTGCTACATTGGGGTCACTCCCCTCTCTCCCCGATCCCCAAAACTGTTTACCTCCAGCTTTAATTCTCTTAACTTCAGTTTCATCATGTGTAAAATGATACTCAATAAATGAAATATAGCTATTATGTTTGGCTCTTCTATGTGCATTAATATTTGTCAAGGTTTTAGTATATGACAATACATTTTCATTGAGTCATTCATTTGTTTAACAATTATTCAACATTATGAAGGTTTTATGCAGTATGTGAAAAATATGTCATATTTGTTTAAATCTTTTATAATATACTATGGCATTGCAACAAGAAATGTGAAATCTAAAAGCAGATAAGCCTGAGATTAATGGAGAAAAATAATAACTTTGAGGGAGAAAATTTAGTTCAGAGTTTTATTCTCCTGCACGTACCAGTCATATGGCCAAATTTTCATATAGTCACTCTTATATGGTCTCCTAACTTCAATTTTTATAGGCATAATGTACAGAAACCTGGAGGAATTTTAGAGAAAATTGAAGAAAATGTATACAACAAACTCCTAACATAAAACTTATGCACAGTAGGTGCTCAATAAATTATTGGTATTGTTGTTATCATTATTATAAATAAGCTTAAATTATAAATGTTTAGTAATAAACATTTTTAAGATTGATCATTATCCTTAGCAACAAAATTATATTGTGTTGCTGATGTTTTGTAAATGCTGAGTTCAAAGTCCTTGTTCTGGGAGTTGATGTAATTTTATTACGACATGCTGAACTTTGCAAGAGAGTATCAGGCTTGACTCATACACGTATTGGCTAAGTCCTGAAGATGATAAATGATTTTCATTAAAATTCACCCCCCTCACCCTGTGTAAACCCAAATACTGTACACAGTTAAATCTTCTGATAAATCAGGAGTCTATGTGAAAGCTGAATACAAAACAGAGGTCATTTGAAAAGTGAGACTGGTTAATCAATCTATTTGCATATATATTCAGACATTCTGTTTAGTTATCCATCAAGGAATCATGAAAAAATAAATCACTGTTTCGTGTTAGTTTTACATTATCAGACACTACACACCCCTGACACTAGGAAAGCAATATATCATCACCAACAATATTTATTGAACCGTCACAGTCTGAATAGGAAAATAAAGAACCCACCATGCCAATAATGTCAAGAGCCCCGAGAAAGTTCTTCCTTTCTTTCTGGATTGATCAGGGCCATAGTTTTAACCTTCACTCCTGCAGAAATCGGCAGTAGTCAAATTCACAGCCCTAGTTTTTTCTTCTTTCCACACCACATGTCTGAGTGTCCATTTTCTTTTATGCTATCTGTACCTAGAGACTCTGCCATCGTTCTAATCTACATTCAATCTCCTGGGCTGTCATTCCTCTATTTCCCAAGCTCCAGTTTCATAGATACATGTGGCTCCAATTTTCTATCTTCCTTTGTAACAATTGGTTGTCATGCTTCGTTCTTCTGTCTTCTCAACATCAGTCATACTGATGCTTTATCATCTCTGTCAGCTTCCTTGGTAGGGCCTTTAACTCTATAGCAAAATTATTTCTGAAGTTGTCACCTAACCTCTAGCTACGATGTTCTATTTTCAGAAAATACATACATGAGTAGCAAACACAAATGCTTTTAGGGCCATGCAGATGAGGCAAAGAGTAAAGCCAGTTATGCATTCAAATACCTTTTGCATATTATACTAGGAAATACTATTCATTTGCACAAATATATATGATCTGTTCTATTTTTTCTTGAAGATAAATGCTTTTCTAATTTTTATCACTCGCCAACTAAATTTTCTCTTTTTATTAGCCCACATTTGCTTGTCTTAAAATGTTAAATACTACTAGTAATGTCATAAAGTAAAATAGAAGTTCCCTTTTGCACATTTTCTGTTCCTAACTCTTGTTACCCCACAGAAAAAGACATTTTTCATAAACTTTCCTATTCCATTTTGGATTTAAATCTGTATTTGGTAAGAATATTCTTATATTACTGTTCTGGTTATTCTGTTTTCCATTAATATTCTACTCTAGAGAAGGATTGTTTAGCTTTCACACTCTTCTCCAAGACCTACATTCACACACTTCTAATATATGAGGATACTTCAAAAACTTCACGGAAAGATTCATATTCTACCTTTCCATGAATTTTTTGAAGTACCCTTGTAATTAGAGCTGTAGTTTTCAAACGTTAGCATGCATCAGAATCAGCTGGCGGGTTTAATGAAACAGACTGCAGGCCTCATACTCAGAGTTTCTGATTCAGTCCTTCTGATGTGGGACCCGATAATTTGTATTTCAAATCAAAGCAGTGTCACGATCACAATTCCTCATGTGGTCCCACTTTGGACACACTTTGTAAAACACTGACTTATTACAGCATCATTATTTGTAAAGACAATATTTCCCTTGTCATTTTAATAACTCAAATATTAATCAAATTTCTGCCACATAGTGTACTATGATAATAGTTCCATGACATGCAACATTTTCTTATTCCTGGAGCTGATGATCTTTTTCCATATATTTTTTTTTCCTCCTTTTTGTCTTTTTTACTGACTGGTAACGGGATCGCAACCCTCGGTGTTGCGCCCGCACCGTGCTCAGCCAGTGAGCGGAACCGGTCTCCACATGGGATCCGAACGCTCGGCGGGAGCGCCGCCATGCTCCCAAGCAGCGCACTCTCCAGCGCGCCACCGGGCCGGCGGAACCGGTCTCCACATGGGATCCGAACCCTCGGTGGGAGCGCCGCCATGCTCCCAAGCAGTGCACTCTCCAGTGCGCCACCGGGCTGGCCCCTTTTTCCATATTTTTATTTCCAAGTTCTCTAATTCAAAGACATTCAATAACATACAAATTTATTTTGCTTTTTAGAAACGTTTCTTCTGGAGTCATATCTACATATACATGTATATTTATTTATTTATTGCCTCATTTCTACTGCTTGCTTTTCAGACCTCTATCACAGCTTTTTGTTCACAATGTCTAGAAGTTTTTCTTGCCTCTCTCCTGGACTGGATCTTCTGTTTTCCAGATTTTATTTCTTGCTCTTTCACCGTTTTTACTTTTGTTTTGCTGACACACATCTTCCATTAGCTCCCCTAAAATTAGTTCATGTATGAATATATCCTTATTCTATCTACACATGTGATTGCTAGTTTGACTAGTTATACATATATTGGTTGGAAGTTATTTTCCCTCAGAATTTTTGAAGCACTGCTTCATTTTTTTTCTTTTAGTATTGCTATCAAGAAATCTAATACCACTTTTATTCTGGAAATTTTGCAC
This sequence comes from Galeopterus variegatus, assembly GCF_000696425.1. Taxonomy (NCBI): domain Eukaryota; kingdom Metazoa; phylum Chordata; class Mammalia; order Dermoptera; family Cynocephalidae; genus Galeopterus; species Galeopterus variegatus. The sequence continues at coordinate 15,953 of NW_007729648.1, read as the reverse complement.
GTGATGTGTATATGTGTGTATGTGTGTTTTCTGCATGCTCTCCAATCCTCCAGATTCAGGTTCCATTAAGAAATTTGTCCCTGACTCCATGTGGCCCCAGTGGAGCTGTTGATGACAAAATCCTGCCACTACCTTTAGGATGGGTGAACGGCCCAGGCTGGCTGATGAAGTGTGTTCATAGATACCAGTTCTAGGAAATTGTACATGGCACTTCGACCAATCTTGTTGGTGTGTGGAGATGAGGAAAAAGTATTCTTTTAATGGACTCGCCAAAATGGGAGAATATGAAGTTCCTGCTACTAGTGGTCATGAAAGATGGAGACAAAGACAAAAACTGAGCTCTGATGACATATCTGATTGCTAGAATTTACTCTATTCTTTCCTGATACATGAGACAACAAATTTTTTTAACTTAAATTTAAAGTTCATTTTCGGATATTTGGAACAGACAAAGCAGATTGCTAGAATTTACTCTATTCTTTCCTGATACATGAGACAACAAATTTTTTTAACTTAAAGTTCATTTTCGGATATTTGGAACAGACAAAGCATGGAAGAATATACATTCCATCCACCCCCATGGACAAGTTATTTATATCATTAAAAAATATTTAAAATATGTGGACTCCATACTTGCAAACAGAAAGATTTTAAAAGGATCAAAGTGCCTCTTAGTCACATGTTCTCAAATGTTCATGAATAATTCAGAAAAGCTTTTTAAGTACAAGTGTAATTTGAAAGCTGAAATGATAATAAAGTGATAGGATGTATGTGTTTGGTAAACTTTAAAGGCAATTAACAATTATTATTACACTTATTGTAGTTGTTATAATTTTATTAATATTACTGTGACTGTAATGACACAGATTTATTATTCTTTAGGCATTCTACGGTTGGAGCTTATGATATATTGATCAGTGAGTCTACTGTCATGATGATTTTATTGTACAATCATTTATTAATGTGAATGATGCCATCATACGGGACAAATTATATGATAGACAGTTACATTTCTGGTAAGTTTTATCATTGCAGTCACAATGCCACATGCCACCTCTTACTGCTATTATTCCGTTGAACATTTTAGTGTGTCTACTTTGTATGCTTTGCCTCTTATCCCCTTCAATCATAATCTCACTTTAATTGCCTCTTTTCTGGCAAATACAAACATTATCTTCCTTACTCCTTGAATTAATAACTTCTCTGATGGCTTATCATCTTTTTTGTTCTCCAGTGCACCTTTTCCAATTAAAATGGAAATTAAACAAAACTGAATATGACAACCAAAGTCATATACGCAGCATTTGGTGGATCTGGATTCCATTGAGTGCTAAACAGAACTCTTTATATGTGAGCCTTTTTTTTTCTATTTATTGTTTCCCACAAATGTATACATATACTATATGTTATATATTGTATATATATTCACACAGAGACAGATAGATGATAGATAGATCCAAACGCCTTCTTATTCATTGGCATTTTCATTTCTCGACCCTGAATTTCCTAATGTATTTTAACTGACAATTTTATTTTTCTCTTTTGTTTACTTACGTTTTTTTTTTATTTGTCTCAATCCCTTTCTTGTTCCAATATAATCCCTAGTTCTATCACTTTTATGTTTATGTGGCTTCATTGTGCAAGCTCAAAGTCTGCTTGGAGAAGTGTGCCTCATTTGGTCTGCCAATGCTTTTCTTGCTGTTCCAACCATTCCCCTCCTATGCAAGAAGATCTTGTTGGCTGATATTTGCCACCTGCAGGCTCAGTGGGGTTTTGATCCCTGCACCAATTGTGATCAAGGCAGGATGGATTTAAACTGCTTCAGCAAGGGTTTATACTCTTCCAGACAGAAGAGTGCCCCAACACTAGGTCATCCTACTACATCTGGGAGATTGTTGACAATCCTGGAATTGCTTCCCCATTCCTCTTCCCTTTACTCTGGTTGAAAGCATATGACCCTAGAATTGACTTGAATCTGGGACACTGCATTGCTTTTAATGCCCAATTTTATAGACCAAAACTTTGACATTTCCTTGTTTACATCTCAAAATAATTTTTGCTTTACATCATCCACCTCCACTATGTATTTATTTTTGTTTTATTTTTATTTGACAAAAAGTAATTTGTGGTTGTTATTAATATGAAAACATAGAAAAGGGAAAAGAAGAATAAGTTAAAATCATCAATAATTTCCACATATGAGAGAAGTGTTGTTGAACATTTTGGAATATATTCTCTGTCTTTCTAAAAATGTTATGCCACAGAATACTTACCTTTAAAATGTCAGTTTATGTTGTGTTTAAGTTTTAGTTAACGGCTTTCATCTTTTTAATGATACATTATGAATATTTTCTTGAATAAAAGAATGATTTTTGTATTAGCACAGGCTGCCATACAAATTGCCACAGACCGGGTGGTTTAAACAATAGAAATTTATTTTCTTACAATTCTAGGAGCTAAAAGTCCAAACTCAAAGTAACGTCAGGGTTGGTTTCTAGTAAAACCTCTCTTCCTGGCTTGATCATGACCTCTTCTCCACTGTGTCTTCATATCAACTTCCCTTCACACCTGGAAAAAAAAGAGAGAGAGACAGAGAGAGAGGGAGATTGAGACGTGGTGTTTCTTTGCCTTCTTTATAGGGTCACTACCAACCTTACTGCATTAGGTCCCACACTTATGACTTCATTTAGCCTTAATTAGTATCCTAAAGACCCTATCCTGAAATACACTCACATTGGAGGTTAGGTTTTCCACATACAAACTCTGGGGGACACAATTCAGTTTATAACAATCTCTTTAATGTAATTTTTAATAGTTACAAAAATTGTAATTATATGGATGTACCTACCATAGTTTTTTTGACAGATTATATTTTGTATACTTGGTCCATATCCAATTCTCAATTTTTTTAAAAAAAATTATGAATAAGGGTGCAATGAATGTTTTTCTTATATGTACCATTTTTCATTGTTTCTCAACTATTTCCTTTGGATAGAATATTTCTAGAAATCAAATAACTTGGTCAATCTTTAAGTTTGAAGATTCACATTACCAAACACTTTCTGGAAAGGTCATTCCAATTTAGTCTCATAATGATTATGTTTAGCATGTACTTCCCACTCCACTTACCAGCACTGGGTATCAACATTTTGTTTAAATGCATGTCATTTTGATACACGAAAAAATTTTTTTGTTTCAAATTTTTCTTTTCACTTACTTTATGTGATTATTAATGGAGCTCATCATGCTTCAAGTTTTCTCCCACTCTCAAGTGACTGGAGCTATTTGCCTAAAACCTGTTCTTATGGCAAATGTTTGGCTATTCATTTTACTTCTCTGATAACAATCAGTTATCTTGCTGGCCCACAGGGACTCCCTAAGAATGTGCTTCTTCTCCTGTGTGTCTTGCACTAGCTCAACTGGTCAGCTGTTGTTGAACCACTGGACTAGTTCATCTCTTTATGTCTTTGCATAAGCCATTCTCTCTCTGTCAGACATGGCCACCTCTGACTTACCTAACTTTCTAAATTTCACTAATCCTGGAAAAATTAAGCTCCAAGATCACTTTCTATGGAAACCTTCCCTGATTTTCCCATTTTTATTAAATAGTCAACTTCTCCAACTTCCAAGGCATATGTCTACACAAAGAGGATGACAAATAAATAGTAAATTAATTATTATTATTATAGTTATCACACTTATTTAGTACACATCATAGAACTTTTCTTCCTGTAATTTTATTTATTTATTTATTTATTACCATTATACGATGTAAACGTTTTTTGTGGCTCTTTACCAATTGCTCCCTAACCCTGATCCCCCAACCTCTGAGGGCCTCAGTTCCATTTTCTTTTGAAAGTTCAATGAATTGTTTTGACTTTCTTTTTCTTTAACTTCTTTTTTCAGCTCCTACTCATGAGTGAGGACGTGCAGTATTTCTCTTTTTTTACCTGGCTTATTTCACTAAGAAAATTAACATAATTTTCTCTAAGTTCATCCATGTTGCTGAAAATGGCAAAATTTCATTCCTTTTTACAGCAAAGTAGTATTCCATTGTGTATATATACTACATTTTTCTTATCCAGTTGTTTGTCAGTGGACATTTAGGTTGGTTCCAACTCTTAGCTATTGCAAATAGAACTGCGGTAAATATGGGAGTGCAGTTGTCCCTTCCACATGATGATTTCTATTCCTTTGGAAATACAATCAGCAGTGGGACTGCTGGACTGTATGGCAGTTCTATCTGTAGCTGTTTAAGGAAACTCCATACCATTTTCCATAACAGCTGCTCTAATTTACAATTGCACCAACAGTTTAGGAGAGTTCCCCTTTTTCCACATCCTTGCCAGCATTTGTTATTTTCTGCCTTTTTGATAATAGCAAGTCTAACTGGGGTGAGATTATATCTCAGTGTGGTTTTGATTTGCATTTCCCTGATGCTGAGTGATGTTGAGCATTTTTTCATGTGTCTATTGGCCATTTGTATATCTTCCTTTGAGAAATGGCTCCTTAGCCCATTTTTTAATTGAGTTACTTGTTTTTATACTGCTAAGTTGTTTAAGTTCCTTGTTTATTCTGAATACTTATCCCTTGTTGGATGCATAGTTTGCAAATATTTTCTCCCATTCTGTAGGTTGCCTTTTCACTCTGTTAACTATTTCTTTTGCTGTCTCACTGAATTTAATCATTTCTTTTTTTTGTTGTTGTTTTTTATTCATTTGACTGACTGCATGGTCCTTGAAGAAAAGGTACTTATTTTGTTTAGCATTCAAATCATAGCACATAACAATAAATGTGTTTAATCAATTAATAATGAACAGTGGTTGGTTAGCTCAGTAGGTTAGAGCATGATGTTATAACACCAAGATCAAGGCTTTGGATCTGCCAGCCACCAAAAGAAAAAAAAATAATAATGAATAGTGAATAAAAAGTTTATCTTGGTTTAAAGTCATACTGTACTTTTGCCTCTCTTTCACAATTGAGTATCATTTCATATTTCTATAGCTTTTTAATTAAATTTAAATAGACTTTTCAAAAAAATTTTATAATCTTTTAAAAATTTTTTACAAATAGTTTTAGATTCATGGGAAAGTGACAAAGCACAGCTAGGTCCCATATACCCTCAAAAAGTTTCCCCTATGTTTCACATTTTACATTACGATGATGCATTTATCACAATTAAGGAACCAATATTGGTACATTACCATTAACTACACAATGTTAGGATTTCACTATTTTTTTTCTAATGCCTTTTTCATTTTAGGATCTTTTCCAGGATGCCACATTACATTTAGTTGTCATATTTTCCTCCTTTGTTCTGTGAAATTCCTCAAAAAATTATTTTGTTTTGATGGCATTAACAGTTTTGAGGACTACTGATCAGGTATTCTGTACAATGTTCTCAATTTGGGTTTGTGTGATATTTTTCTCATGGTTAGATTCATGGTTAGATCTTAGTCCACTTGTGTTGCTATAGGAAAATACCATAAACTATGTAGCTTATAAACAGCAGAAATTTGTTTCTCACAATTCTGGTGACTGGGAAGTCCAAGATCAAGGTGCTGACAGATTTGGTGTCTGGTGAGGGCCCTCTTACTGGTTCACAGACAACTTTCTTTTCACTGTGTTTTCACACTGTGGAAGAAGCAAGGGTTCTCTCTTTGGCCTCTTTTATAAAGGCACTAATCCCATTCATGAGGGCTCTAACCTCATGACTTAATCACCTCTGACTACCATTATCTTGGGGGTTAGGATTTCAATATATGAATTTTGGGGAGACACAGACATTCAGCACATAGCACTGGGTTTATGAGTTTTATAGGAGAGGATCAAAGAGGTGAAGTACCATTCCCATCACATAATATCAAGGGTACATACTATCAACACCTAGCCAGGCTAAGGCTATGATCACCTGGCTAAGGCAGTATTTGTAGATTTTCTCTACTGCAAAATCACTTTAATTGCTTTCCATCAACTCACGAATATTACTTTGGATTATAATCCAATACTGCAGTATTTATTATTTTGTTCCAATTGTTCCAGCTTTGGATATCAAAAGCTCTTTTAATTTAGCTCCCATGTGTCTTTGAAATGCCCTCATCCTTTTGTTTTTGTGAAAACTTCCACACTTTCTGGCAACACAAAATGCCCCAGACTCATTTTGTGCATTCCCTGATCCAGACCTGGAATCAGTCATTCCTCCAAGGAGTTCTGACTCATTTTCTTAAAGAATTATATAAAAAAACCAAGATCTGTGTGCTATATTTTCTCTCACATTATACTATTTCCCTAAGTTGGATGCTCAGCTTCATTACCACATAAAAGTTCCACTTACTGCCCACATTTTCCACTCCTGCCAGCAGTTATCTCTGTGCAGTGACCTTTGGATGGGATTTAATGGCATGAATGCAGCCAAAAACTGAACTGGCTAAAACCTTAGGGCCCTATGTCTTGCCCTTTATTACTGACCATGCTGAGCCTTACCTAAAAAGCCAGTCTGACTTCTGTCCTTGCTACATCTTGGTGAGTTTCATTCAGTTTATTCTTACCTTGATTCTCTTCCCTATCAGTGCAAATTATAACTGAGTCCAACAGATTCATTTTAGAGTATCCTTACACAGTAATGGGCAGCAAGTCATTCTTGTGGGGCCTGGCTACAAGGTGCAGAGTTTTGGAAGTTATATATAAATAAGGTTACTCTGCAAATACAACTCCTAAGAATGTCTTCACTATTGATTTCACTAAATTTATAGTAATTATAGATCTATACATGTTTCTTTTTCTCTAGTCTCTGAATAATAGCATTCTCTAAAGGCAAGAACACAAAATTTGTAGGAGTAAACTCAAATAAAATGTCAGTTGGTAGTGCTCTTAAAACTTTTGTATTACTTTTTCTGTTACAGTTTCGTATGAATTATAGCCAGTAGATTAAACTAAATTAAATAACACCTAATAAGAGTGGTGGTGCCCAATAGAAACTTCATATGTAAGCAAGCTTTGAATTATTTCAAAAATATCCTTTCAAAATTTCTATAAAGTGTGAATTAAAGGACATGTCCTAGTGTTTTTGTGAACAGCTATCAGAATCGGGCTGAACCAGTTATCTATTTTGGTTCCCATAATGATAAAATCAATTATATCAAATCCCTTACCAATTGTTTATTTACCTGGAATTCTCTATAACTTGAGGAGCTGCATGTAATAGTTGCATTGAAATAACAAAATCCTCCAAAATCACTTAAAAGTTCCCAGTTAAGAATGTTTATTGACCATTATTTTCTTACAAAATTTTATATTTTTTTCTAAAAGAGGCATGTTGATTTTGCCTAAATCAGTCAACTTCAGTAAAAAGAAAGATGACCATACACATGGGACATGCACAATGATTTCTCAGAGAATTAAGTGCCCACTGCTGAAATTGGATCAAAAGATTCAAAATTTCACAATATACATCTAGTTATTTAATAGAATAGATGTATTTAAAATAACAGTCATAGCTAAACTTCAAGAGAGATGATTTATTTTCATCTTCTTGCACATCAATATTTTCCTTTTCCTCCTGGGTAATAGAATGGTGAATTTCTGTTACATTTCAATAGATATTTTCAACACAGTCCCTGAAATGCTCCATAGAGAGAAGGTGCAAAACAATAAAAAATATGATTATGAAATAAAGATTTCTACTCTTATATTTTTTAGCGTTAGATCTAGGTGGAATTTCTTTAGATTTAAGACCCAAAGAGAACTCTTTTTTTTTTTTTTTGTCTTTTTCCGTGTCTGGCAATGGATCACAACCCTCAGTGTCGCCCCCGTACCGGACCAGGACCGGCAACGGGATCGCAACCCTCGGTGTTGCTCCCGCGCCTCGCTCAGCCAGTGAGTGGGAACCGGTCTGTATGTGGGATCTGAACCCTCGGCGGGAGCGCCGCCGCGCTTCCCAAGTGGCGCACTATAGCAGTGCGCCACCAGGCCGGCCCCAAGAGAACTCATTTTAACGTCAATACAGTGCAGAGGTTAGTACCACAAGTTCAAAAGCCAGACTTAAATCTGGGGACTACTAGTTACTTAACCTCTCATCTTGCAAATTGAGCTAATGCAAATGCTAATAGCTTCATAGGATTGTGGTGTCCTTTACAGGAGCTTACATGTAAAGCATTTAGCACAGTGCTTGATACATGGAAAGTATTTAATAATTGTTAGATGCTAGTATTTACTCACACAAGAGTTCAGAGAGTTAATTTTATGTGTCAGCTTGACTGGGCCACAGAGTGCCCCAAAAGGTTGAACATTACTCTGGGTGTTTTTTTTTTTTTGTCTTTTTTCGTGACCGGTAATGGGATCGCAACCCTCGTAACCCTCGGCGGGAGCGCCGCCGCACTTCCCAAGTGGCGCACTATAGCAGTGCGCCACCAGGCCGGCCCCAAGAGAACTCATTTTAACGTCAATACAGTGCAGAGGTTAGTACCACAAGTTCAAAAGCCAGACTTAAATCTGGGGACTACTAGTTACTTAACCTCTCATCTTGCAAATTGAGCTAATGCAAATGCTAATAGCTTCATAGGATTGTGGTGTCCTTTACAGGAGCTTACATGTAAAGCATTTAGCACAGTGCTTGATACATGGAAAGTATTTAATAATTGTTAGATGCTAGTATTTACTCACACAAGAGTTCAGAGAGTTAATTTTATGTGTCAGCTTGACTGGGCCACAGAGTGCCCCAAAAGGTTGAACATTACTCTGGGTGTTTTTTTTTTTTTGTCTTTTTTCGTGACCGGTAATGGGATCGCAACCCTCGGTGTCGCGCCTGCACCGCGCTCAACCAGTGAGCGGACCCGTCTCTTTATGGGATCCGAACCCTCGGCGGGAGGGCCGCCATGCTCCCAAGTGCCGCACTCTACTGAGTGCGCCACCGGGCCGGCCCTCTGGGTGTTTTTATAAGACTTGTTTTGGATGGGATTAACTTTCAGTGTGCTAGACTGCATAATGCAGATTGCTGACCCTGATGTGAGTGGGCCTCATTCAATCAGCTAAAAGTGTGAACAGAGCAAAATGGTTGTCCATTTCTAGAAGAGACCATTTCTTCTGCCTGACTGCCTTTGAACTAGGAGATTGGCTTTTCCCTGCCTTCGATTTGAACTGAGACATACGCTCTTCTGGGTTTCAAGCCTGCTGGTCTTTGGACTTTGGACTGGAACTAACTACACAATCAGCTCTCCTGGCTGCTTGCTCACCCTTCAGATCTGGGGACTTGTCAGCCTCCANCGGTAATGGGATCGCAACCCTCGGTGTCGCGCCTGCACCGCGCTCAACCAGTGAGCGGACCTGTCTCTTTATGGGATCCGAACCCTCGGCGGGAGGGCCGCCATGCTCCCAAGTGCCGCACTCTACTGAGTGCGCCACCGGGCCGGCCTGTGTGTGTGTGTGTGTGTGTTTGTGTATAAAAACTATTGCCTTGGTTTCTCTGGAGAACCGTGAGTAATTTAAGGGGAAAACAGAGAGAAAAGAAAAAGAGAGAGATCTTCAAAAGTCCAAGTGTGCTAATTTATAATTTCTATGATGCTTTTTTTCAGATGTCATTCCTCCACCCTATGTTGACCTGTCAGTGTCACACAGTCGTTAAAATGCAGCTGGTGTTGGTGTAAATTTATAATTGGCGCAATCCTTATTGCTGACATGTCAATATTTAACTTGCATTAACCTTTCCTTTGAGGCTGACAAATTGTGCATCTGTGGCTTGCTCAGTCTAATTTTTCATGTCATTGCCTTGCAAAGCATACAGATTTATAATGTCATCATGTGATGAATGCTGGTCCTTTCTTTGCTTTGGAAAAGGGTTTCAACCCACATAAGTTATCTATCAGTTTATTTATTTATTTCCTGTTCCATCTAACACCTATTTTTTAAGGTCTTCAGTGAATTTACCTCCCAGAGTCCTGTATTTTGAGGACAAATGGAAGGGTACCCCTGTCAGGAATCATTAACATGCTGCTGAGGAACCTACACGTTGTTCTGGCCTGTCCCACACAGAACAGCCTTCATCTGGGTGTACATGCTGTCACTAAGAATTTGTTGATGGAAAATGAAGACTGGTGAAGGAAAACTGTGTCAGAATAGTGTGTGGGAAACAAAGTGACTTTCTTGTCAGTTTTGCCTAATCTCCTAGAACAGAGCTGCTGAGACTTAAACACAATTATTTATGGTTTTATTTATTTATTTTTTTAAGAATTGCACCCTTCCCCCACTCCCCACAAACTGTGCATACAAAACGTGGGCAAGTGTCCAAAGGGTTTCATTTGAAACTCTCAGATCAGAATGCTATAGATTTGGGACTAAAAGAGGTTTAGGAGGCCTGAGTCATTTCATAGTTGTTCATAGTTTGTTTACAAAATAGGTTTATGTGAAGATCAGAAAGGTGATCTGCTAGTGATCACCTCCTTCAAGTGCAAACTGTACAAACTCCAAGCAGCTCTCTCCATACTCCAATGGATTGTTTTAGAGTGGTGGAGTTATCTAATTTCCCTGCCTTAAGTCCAGTAAATTTATGTAAAGTTATCTAAGATAAAGAATAAGAGCCACCCAGACCATATGTTTAAGGATGGGATGGTTATTTAAATTTACATTTTATAGGAAGTTTGAAGAAAACCCTAAGGAACTGACACTGAAATTTTCATCTCACTTTGGTAAAGTATTATTTACACATGTGCTATTAAAATCTAGCAATCATTGGTCTGTTTCCTGGATCTTAGATTAGATTAAACTCTAGCATATTTAGAAAGTGTGGGATGATTCATGAAAATTGAAAATGGTTTTTAACGTGTGTTTGAATAACACTCTATCTAATTCATCACTTCATTTAGTTCCATCCTGGTCCTAAGAATCCCAAAGAAAAACTGTTGTATCTTTCATTATTGTTTATAATGTTTTTATTTATTTTTTTCTGCTTCTCAATTTCTAATCATCATATATTATATAAACAAAGCTAATAAATTCCACAAAATAAAAGTGGTCTCAGATAAATCTATGCCAATGCTAAGACTATGTTGATAAAAGTATTTATAGCTGGGTTTTATTTTATCATAATGAAACGTAATAAATTTGTTGACCAAAGAAAAATGGTCAAGCAAAGAAATAAACAAAGAAATTAGAGCCAAATTATGCTTTTTTTTTCTTTAGCCATGAAATCTGCTGTTCAAACACTAACCCTCACTTTTGTAGTATCCCAATATATAAAACAGGTAGGAAGAGAAAAACTTTAGCTGAAGCAGGGACTATGTTCTGAAGACCAAATCACAAATATTCTCTTTGTTGAACTTTTGTAGTATCCCAATATATAAAACAGGTAGGAAGAGAAAAACTTTAGCTGAAGCAGGGACTGTGTTCTGAAGACCAAATCACAAATATTCTCTTTGTTGAACTGAGTTCCTCCATAGAGCCTCTGTATCACGCAGAGTTTGAAAACTCCAGATTCCAGTCAACTCTTGGTTTATGAGAGAGAAAAATATAGCTGGGAAATATCTAATGAGTGACCCAGTATTATACTTTCACCAGATGAGCCAGAGCTAGAAATCAGATTTCCTAATATTTAAGTCCAGTCTCCTTTTTATTAGAACAAGCCAGAAGACGTCCATGTTGTTCAAAGTTTGTTTATTTATTTAACCCAATATTTAGTGTGCATTTATGATGTGTCAGGTACTGTTTCTATGGGCTGGGGATACAAACATTTTCAATAAAAATAGTTTTTACCTTCTTGAAGTTTACATTTTAATGGAGTAGACAGGAAGAAACACATGTCACATGCAATATAATGTCAGTGCGGTGAGGAAATAAAGTGAGATAAGTGTAAAGCATAACAGGGAATGCAGTTTTTTTTATAAGGCTAGTAGAGAAGGTCTTTCAGAAGCGGTGATATTTGAGCAGACACTAGAATGTGATAAGGGAATGAATTGTGGGGGAGAATACTCCGGGCATCATGAACAGCATGTGCAAATGACCTGAGTTATGCGTGCTCAACACACTTAAGAGCAGCCAGAAGACCAGAAGAGCCAGAGTGGAAGGTGAGGGGTAGGAAGGAGGTCAGGTTGGAGAGGGAGCTTTGGAGGCCATCAAGATTATTGAAGATTTATGTGAGTCTGTTGGGAAGCTGTTAGGATGGTTTGAATTGACTGAGTGGCATGTTGAGGCTTTCATTTTGAAAATAATGATTCTTCCTACTGGATGAAGGATGAAGTAGAGGGAGACAAAATCAGAAGCACACATATGTGATAGAGGATAATGTCACTTCTTTTTGTCTGTATAACATCTTCTTCCCAAAGTCCTCACCACCATTAATTTAATCCCTACAACTTTTTGAGACATAGGTAAGTTAAATGGTATTAACTCTATTAAACAAGTTGGAAGCTAAGTTAGTAAAGTAGAAAATCAAGTACCCATACTTCAAGGCCAGCATTTTACTCCACAATAATAACCATTTTCCACTGATGGATTGATGTGGTGCTAATAAGCAGGAGAGGAACAGTTTTTAATTAGAAGGGAAAGTGAAGATCAGCAGCTTTTTATTAAACAACACTTGTTCAGTGTATCTTATAGGTCAGGCACCACGTTAGGCACTGGAGATACAGAGGTGAAAAAGTCAATCCCTGCACCTACAAAGCCTACTCTAGGATGGAATAAGAACCATCAGTTTTCCAGCCCTTACTATAGGCTAAGTAATTTAAAAGTAGTGTATGCTTTAATCCCCTAACAATCCTATGTTATGGGTACGATTAGAATCAACATATCACAGATGATAAAATTAAAGAACAGAATGTTTAAACAACTTATGCAAAGTCATTCAGTGTGTAGTTTGTGAGCTTGGGGATTCAAGCTCAAGTGGAACCGTGCAGTCTGTTCTCTTAACTCTATGCTGTTTTGACTCTTTTTACATTCTGCATGGTTTAATGCCTCTTACATTCCTCCATTCTTTGTACCTCTTTCCTCATTTTTTGCTTATTTTGGCCTGTGACTTAGTGGTTCTCATCAAATGACTTGGTGGAAATGAGGTCTAAGGCTTATGTGGGCAATTAGTTTATACAGCACTACATTGTGCTGAACCATCAATCCTGTGACTTAGTGGTTCTCATCAAATGACTTGGTGGAAATGAGGTCTAAGGCTTATGTGGGTAAATAGTTTATACAGCACTACATTGTGCTGAACCATCAATGAAAACAAATCTCTCTCTTTCTCTGTGTCACACACATAGTCAGTAACACAGCCCAAATAACTCAATTCCTTTTTCTCTATTTTTGTAGAAAGTTTCTGTCTTACTGTCTCTCGTTTTTGTTTCTCCAAAACTTTTAGATAACCTGAAAATAATGTCAGCTTCCCAGTTCTCTAGTTTTCCCCTGTATACATAAGATCAATTATGCACTGCCAGATAAAAAGTAGATTTTCTGACTTAGTCAATGGTCTCATAACTCAGTTATTTCTTCCCTGCTAACCTGGATATCAGAGCTGAGTCCTTCAGAATTTTGTATGGCTTATTTGGGAGACAAATATTTAAAAGCATAGACCCTGAGCCTGAATTTAAATACTAGCTTCACTGTTTGCTAGTTGTGTGTATTGCAGGTAAATTATGTAACATTTCTGTTACATAATAATAGTGCTTACCTCCAAAAACCACTTTAATAACTCAACAAATTAATAAAGTAAAATAATAAGTGCTGTATAAGTGGTCAATATTATCTATTATATTTATATATTATAATTATATATATTATAATGTATATAATTACTATTATATATTATAATTATAGATTACTATTATGTGAACTCAAACATCAAAGGTCCTTTTAAACTATCAAGAGGTGTTTTGGTCATGGAAGATAATTTTGCTTATGAAAGTAGTCACTTTTGGGTATGTCACAGATCAGAAAATCTTTTTTCTGTAAAGAACCTGAGAATAAATGTGTTAGGACTTACAGGCCACATTCAACTCTGCTGCTATAGTGGGAATGCAGCCACAGGCAGTAAGTAAAGAAATGGTGTGGCTGTGTTCTAATAAAATTGTATTTATGAAAACAGTGGGCCATGGTTTGCCAGTCCCTGGTGTACATAAATCTGTGAAGTGCTCTCCAGGTGCATGCATATTTCAATTTATGTAACTTTCAAAACAACACGATAAAGGAAGAGTTCTTATTATTTTCATATTTACAAGGGTACTTCAAAAACTTGTGGAAAAATGGAACTAAAGGATATACAAATCTTTCAATAAACTTTTTGAAGACCCCTCATATATATTGAAAAAACTTAGCTTCAGAGAAATGGAGTGATTTTATCCAAAGTTTCGTGATGTGTGAGCTAGCTTCGAACCTTGCTTGTGTGACTACAAAGCCCAAGCTTAAACTATCTAGTTATCTTATCTCTTCAAATGATAAAATATTATAACTTGGTATTTTATCCAAAGTTGATGATGATGTTAGCCCTGGGAAAACAGAGTTAGCTGACGGGAGGAAGCAATGAAGCAGGAAATATTTATGGTGCATATGCTGGAACTCCATGTGACTATTATTATTGCTGCCAACATTATTTATACAGCTGTCTAGATACTTTACTAAAATGATTACTGATTATAATCAGCTAAGCATAAATCTTGGTTGAAAATAGAAGGTTTCCTCAATCTATATAATGAGACAATATAAAGTAGATAAACAGACTTCCTTCTGCCAGATATACCTCTAAGAGCTATATAGCAAGAACTAGGTTGTTGCCCTCAAAAAGTTTCCATTCTAATCAGAGGATGAAGGCAATAAAATATACGCAAAATAATATATGCATTTTCTTATTGTGTCACATCCTGGGGAGGGAAATAAAGCAGAGCAAGAGTGATGTAGAATAATGAGGAATGACTATTATTTTGCATAGAAAGGTCAATGAAGTCTTATCTAAAAGGTGTCACTATGGAGAAATTTGGAAGAAATGAGGTGGCAAGTCATACAAATACCTTTGTCAAGAGTATTCTAAGCACAGGGAACAGCAAGCACAGAGATTCTGTAATGAAAGTATAGTTGAAGAATTCTCAGAATGACAAGGTGGTGGCCCAAGCAGTAAACTTACAGAGGTTGATAAGAGAGTCAGAGACATGGCAGGATCAGGTTAAGAGATGTGAGTGATCTTGTAGCAAAGACTAACATATTCTGATTTAAGTTAGGTTAAAGAGAAAGAAAGAGAAAAAAGGAGAAAGGAAGAAGATAGAAAAAGAAAGAAGGGGAGAGAAGAAGAGAAAAAGGAAAAAGGGAAAGGGAGAGAATGAATGAATAAATAAAAGAAACAGAGAAACTCATACCGTTGTGTGGAGAATAGATGGAGAAGGGGGCGAAGGTGGAAGCAGGAAGAGGAGGAGTAATTGGAAAACTGGAATTTCTGCTTATGGGAAGATCAGTGAAGGAGCCGGCATGAGGGTGGGGGCATGTTAATTTTGAGATGATAAATATTCAAGTGGGGTTATAGAATTTGCAGTTGAACATAAGACTCCGTGACTCAGGATTTGGGGAGATATGAACACATTTGCCATTTGGAGCTATTAGATAGGATGATGTCACTAAAAGTGCTGATTCAACAAGACATCCAGGGCCCAAGCATGGGGGTAGAGGGTGGTGCTCATGTTTGGTGGGTCAGTCTCCAGTTTCTTAGAGAAGAAACCAGCTAAGAAGCCACTGGGGATAAAGGATTAGAATTGTGACAGAGTGATTTTCTAAAAGCCAAGTGAATAAAGTATTTCCAAAAGTGTAGAGTATTCAAATATGTATAATATCAATAAGTCAGGAGAAATAGGAATGGAGAAATGACTGAATTTAGAAAATGGAGGTCACTGATACCTGACAAAAGCAATTATGGTGAGCATTGTAGGAGGAAAGTCTCCCTGGGTTTAAGAGAAAATGGAGGAGAGTATACAGAAACAGAGAATCAAAACTACAGG
>NW_007729647.1:230179-231011 GCF_000696425.1 Galeopterus variegatus | reverse complement strand
TGTTTAAGTAACTTGGCCATGTGGGGAGAGTAATATAAGGGCTGAAGAAGGCATAGTAGGGGTTCAGACCTATATGAACTGAATTATGGAAACCTAAAAGGATTTGCTCAGCTTGTGTGGTAGGGAGGACGTAGCAACCAGAGAGAGTATACCAGTCGTCCGTCCTCTGTGCCCCCAACTGTTGGAGGTGTGGTATTTCTTGGGGTGTGTATTAGGGTAAGGGCATAGGGGCCATGAGAAGGACCTGAGCAGGAGAGGAAGAGTGGGGGGCCGGTGATTGAGCAGCCTGTTTTGCAGTTAGATCCACCAGTTTGTTTCCCTGGGCCATGGAGTCACTGGAGGTTTGGTGTCCTCTGCAGTGTGTAACCCCAACCTCCTTTGGGAGTTGTGCAGCCTCAAGAAGTATCTTGCTAAGATGTCTTTTTTTTATGGGCCCTCCTTGAGTGGTCATGTATCCTCTCTCCTTCCATATGGCCGTGCAGGAGTATAGGATGTGGTGAGCACAATTAGAGTCAGTGTATATATTGACTAGTCTATTACTTGCCAGAGTGAGAGCACAGGTGAGGACAATGAATTCTGCCTGTTGGGAACTGGTGTTGGGGGCAGGGGGCAGCCTCAATAGTTTGTGTTAGATTGACTATGGCATAACCCACCCAGGGGGGTGGGCATGGAGATGGCACTCCAATCTATGAACCATGTATGTCGGGACCACATAATGGGATGCAGCGAGGTGTGTGGAAAGGGATTGAGAAAGAGGTCTAAAGCCTCCCTGCAATTATGTTCTAAGGGCTGTGAGTGTTTGGGGATGAGAGTGGCTGGATTTAAGGGAGAG
>NW_007729647.1:228107-228651 GCF_000696425.1 Galeopterus variegatus | reverse complement strand
GGAGAGCAAGGTTTAAAGGAAAACTGGGAATTTTCAATGAAGGTAAGGTGGATAAGTTGTAAGCAAGAGGGAGAGAGAGTCAACATGGCCTTATGGCTGAGAAGATCTTGAAAATGATGGGGAGAACAAATGACTATTTACTGTCCAAAAGTTAGTTTGGAGCTTTCTTGTACCAAAAGGGTGGCTGCCACCAAGGCCCATAAACAGGGAGCCCATCCTCGAGCTGTGGTGTCCAATTGTTTAGAAAGGCATGCAACAGGGGAGAAGATATCTCCCGTCTCTTGTCCCAAAACCCTGACCACCAATCCTTGGGTTTCAGTGACTTATAGGATAAAAGGACGGGATAGGTTTGGGAAGGATAGAGCTGGGGCTGCGAGGAGAGTGGCTTTTAATTGCTGGAAGGGAAAATGAATGGGCTTTGTGGGATCTAAGGGAATAGCAGGATCTCCTTTGGTTGCCTCACAAAGTGGTTTTGCTAGCACACCAAAGTTAGGAATCCATAAGTGAAGATACCCTGCAAGCCCCAAGAAAGAAAGGATTTCAC
>NW_007729647.1:223924-227377 GCF_000696425.1 Galeopterus variegatus | reverse complement strand
GGTTGCCTCACAAAGTGGTTTTGCTAGCACACCAAAGTTAGGAATCCATAAGTGAAGATACCCTGCAAGCCCCAAGAAAGAAAGGATTTCACCCTTTGTGGTAGGAGTAGGGAGTTCAGAAATTAGACTCTTGTGATCCACCATTATTTCTCTGGTGTTGGGGGTGAGGTGGACTCCCAAATAGGTGACTGAAAGAGAAGAAATTTGGGCCTTGCTCGGGGACATTTGATATCCCCTAGAGGCCAGGAAATTAAAGAGAGCAACAGTGTGGGCTTGTGAATCCTCATAGGAGAGGCCACAAAGGAGGAGGTCATCCACATATTGTATTAAAGTGCTAGAGGTTGGAGGAAGTTTAGATAAATCTTGAGCTAAGGCCTGGCCAAAGAAGTGGAGGCTATCCTGAAACCACTGAGGTAGTACTGTCCAGGTGAGTTGTTAGGAACAACGCGTATCAGGATCAATCCAAGTGACAGCAAACAGGTTTTGACAGGAAGGGTGTAAGGGGATAGAAAAAAAGGCATCTTTGAGGTCAACTACAGAGAAGAAACAGGTTGTTGTTGGGATTGTGGATAGAAGAGTATAAGGGTTAGAAATGATTGGGGTTGGGCCGAGCCCGTGGCACACTCAGGAGAGTGCAGCGCTGGGAGTGCAGCAGCCCTCCCGCCGCGGGTTCAGATCCTATATAGGGATGGCTGGTTCGCTCACTGGCTGAGTGCGGTGTGGCCGGTCACAAAAAGGACAAAAAAAAAAAATGAAATGATTGGGGTTATGAGTAAAATGGTCACATTAATGGCCCTGAGTTCTTGAACTAAATGGTATGAGCCATTAGGCTTTATAACTGGAAGGATGGGTGTATTAAAAGGCAAGTGGGTAGGCTGTAAGGGATGAGAAGGAAGGAGTTTGTGTACAGTGGGTTTTAAGCCTATTAGGTTTTTGTTAGCAATGGGGTACTGTGGGACATTAGGGAACAAAGAAGGATTCTGCAACTTAACAAGGATAGGGGAATGGTGCATAGCAATGAGGAAGAAGAAGCATCCCATACTATAGGATTAACCTTGTCCGAGGGGAAGGGGAAGGCAGAAGCCTCAGGGGCCAGGTCTGGGGTGGCCTGTAACAGGAGTATTGTAGTTGAAGTTAAAGTGTTTAGGGTAAGGGTAGCTTTGAATTTGGAAAGGATGACCCATACCAGTAAGGGGGCTGGGCATTGAGGCATTATTAAAAATTTGTGCATGAATTGGGTGTGACGTAGGGTGTGGGAAAGGGGTCGAGTGATCTGTGGGTGGTATTCTGATCCAGTGACCCCTACTATTGTGATAGAGGACAGGGTTGTTGGTCCTGCATATTCAGGAAGAGTGGAGTAAGTGGCCTCTGTAACAATGACAAAAGAGATCGACTTACCTCCTATGAGGAGAGTTACCTTGGGCTCACGCATGGTGATCTCCTTGGGGGCCTGGGGCCCTGGGCATCATCAGTCTTCCTCTTGGGCAAAGCCAAGAAGTTCTGGTAAGGATGGGCATGAAGCCAAAGGCTGTGGGTTGGGGACTGGGCCACTCCCTCTCTGGTGAGTGGAACAGTCAACCCTGCAGTGACCTGGCTGTTTGCAGTGAGGACAGGGCCTGGGAGGGGGGCTGGGATTAGAACAAGCCTGTGCCCAGTGACCCAGCTGACCACATTTGAAGCAGTTCCCGGGAGGCTTGGTTCTAGAGGCAGCTGGCCTTGGAGTGTGTAAAGAACAGATAGCACTAGACAGGAGCTGTTACTTGGCCTGATCTCTTTTGTAGTGATCTTTCTTCTCCTCCTCCTCCCTATTGTTAAAAACCTTGAAATCTGCATTGAGGAGGTCTTGTTGGGTCATATTTGGACCATCCTCAAGATTTTTTAGTTTTTTTCAAATATCAGGGGCTGATTGGGTAATAAAATGAGAGTGTAAGAGGGCCATACCTGCAGGGGAGTTTGGATCTATACATGTGTATTTATATAAAGCCTCAGAGAGGTGGGTTAGGAACTCACTGGGATTTTTGGTGGATCTCTGTGTGATTTCTCTAAGCTTGTCATAATTGACTGACTTGTGAGTAGCCTTTTGGTGGCCATAAATCAAGTGTATGATCATGTTATCCCAGAGATCCCAATCCCCATGGCTGGCCTGGTAGTCCCAATTGGGGTCCGTGCAAGGGACAGTGATGGCTCCCACTAGCCATCTGTTATTTTGAGCATGTACCTCATCTGCCTGTCATTGGGCCATTATCCAGACCTACTCCCTGTCTTCATGGGACAAAGTAGTAGTGAGAATCATGAAAATATCATGCCAGATGAGATCATAAGACTGGGTGAGATATCTGAATTCCTTAAGATATGTGTCTGGGTTGGACTGAAAAGATCCCAGTCATTTTTCAATTTGGGAGAGATCAGAAAGAGAAAAGGGGATATGGACCCAGACAATTCCCTCCGTCCCTCTGTGAACAGAGGGGGTAAAAAGGAGCTGGAGCTGAGGCAGGGTTGTCACCTGATGAAAGGAAGAAGGAGAGGAGTTGGATGGCTGAGGATGAAGAGAGGGAAAAGGTGAAGGGGCTGGTGGAGGATCTGGAGCGTAAGGAGGTGGTCAGGGAGCAGAGTGGTCTGATGGATCAAAAGATTGATCCGAGTTCAGAAGGGGAGGTTGGGCATGAGCTAGGAGAATTTGAGATGGAAGACAGTTTCGACAGAGAGAAGGCCGCAATCGGAGATAGAAGAAGGCTTGAACATAAGGAATCTTTCCGTCTTTGCCACTTTGGTGACAAAAGTTGTCTAGGTCTCTGAGAGTATCCAAATCGAAAGTGCCATTTTCTGGCCACTGGGATCCATTGTCTAGTTTGTATTTAGGCCAAACCTGATTGCAGTAGAAAATGAGGCATTCGGGTTTTAATGTCTCCCTGGAGGCCAAGAGATTGTAGACAGCCCAGAGGCATAGAGCATGGAGGAAATTAGCCAGAAGACAGCCCAGAGGCGTAGAGCATGGAGGTTTGGATTGTGAGGAACCCATTTAGAGGGTGATAAAGGAGGTGATCAGTCCCAGTAGAAGAAGGGTAACACCAAGGAGCATCCTCATTGGCATGAACCTTCTTTTCAAGAGAGGAGCCACTGACCAGCTACAGGAGCATCCTCCAGTAGCTGGGGGGCATGAGAGGGGTTCCCTTGGTCTTTGGGAAGTAGACAGTAGTCACAGAAAGTAGTCAGGGGAACCCACAGAAGTAGGACAGACCCACTGACTCACCCTGAATTGAGGCTGATGTTGGATGTGTTGGTCTGAAACGGCAAAAGGAGAGAGTTCTGGAGGTACCCAGTTCAACAGGTCTGGGAAGGGCAGCCAGGAGGGCCAATCAACCCAAGAGAGGGGATCATCTGAAGGTCCCAGCCAGGACCCTTCCTGGGTTTTGGCACCAAAATGAAAGAAAGTGAGCCAAAACACCAGGTACC
>NW_007729647.1:180940-223354 GCF_000696425.1 Galeopterus variegatus | reverse complement strand
CAAAACACCAGGTACCAATCAAGCTTTATTAAAGGAAAAGAATCTGCCAGGCTGCACTCAATATGGAGGGTGGCACCAGGCATGGGGGTGGGAGGGCTTATATAGGCTGTAGGGAAGGCCAATGTAATCAGGGAGGGGTTTGGTGCTGCTGTGGAAGATAAGGCTGGCAGATGCAATCACGTGGGAGGTTGCACCCATGCAGAAGTAGAGGGGTTTCTATTTCTCAGAAACCACAAGGTTTCTCATAAGGGAAAGGCTGACGGCTATTTTGTGCTTATTGTGTGCAAAATGGCGCTGGTCATGTCCAAGATCCATCACATACATATAATTATACCCAAGCTCTATGGGATTATCATCCAAAACTAAAAGATCAGTTGGACTGATCTATCTATCTATCTAAAGAGAAGAGATTCGTATTTACAACAGCCTGGAGGGAAAAGCCACTTAATATAAACTTGTGATGCCATCAATTCTGTTATGATTTTTAGAATAAAAACTTATCACAACATGGATGTGTAGGACAGGCAAAACATTCAATGGATTAAGATTTATCATTCTTGTATACGAGATTAGGAAATTTAAAGGGTGAAATATATGTGCCCAAATGCATTACATAAAAATGATTTAATCCATTATTTTCCTTTCAATATTTTTCCCCTTTTAAAGCTAAAGTTCAATTCTTGAGTATTCCACTTTCAAGTATAAATGGGTTAAAAGAGATGTTATGTCCCCCAGCATGTCATTCAGTAAAAATTCACCAAGATGGAGGATAGGTACGTGTCTGATTTGCTTGGATTTAAAAAAACACTAAAAATTTGGAGAATGTAGTGTGAGCTACTTATCTGTCTCCTGGTAGTTCATTTCCTTTACCTCCTTCAAGCAAATAGTTTTCTCTGTGCNAAGAGATGTTATGTCCCCCAGCATGTCATTCAGTAAAAATTCACCAAGATGGAGGATAGGTGCGTGTCTGATTTGCTTGGATTTAAAAAAACACTAAAAATTTGGAGAATGTAGTGTGAGCTAGTTATCTGTCTCCTGGTAGTTCATTTCCTTTACCTCCTTCAAGCAAATAGTTTTCTCTGTGCTCATGGCCTTGGGGAGGGCGAAACAAAAGCAAAGCGGTCCCCAGTCCTTAGTCTTAGAATAAAGAGGGCTCTGGGCTTACACAAAATGTTCAGAACAAACATCATTCATTCTACACATGGTTATTGCCTGCCTTCTCTGTGCCAGGCAAACGAGACACTCAGATGCAACTTAGGTTCTAGTGGTAAGAGCAGGATTTTCCATCCCACCTCCAAGAATAGAAAAGCCTTCTCTATAGTGAAAGTAGAGGGGAGAAAAGAGGACCACTGAGGCAGGGGCAGAGGTGAGGCCCGGAGACAGGAGCCCCAGGTCCTGCTTCTGAGTTCGAGACCCTGCAAAACAGCAAAAGTGGAGGTAAGTTCAGGGAACTGACTGTTTAGGACAACTGTGCTTTGCTTTCTGGACTGTAGCCCCAGGAAAGGGACAAGAGCCAAATAGGTTATGGCTGCACAGTGTGTCTGGGCAGATGGAACCTGATAGATCCGTGCCACCAGCATACAGGAGCATCAGAATGATTCTCAAGTCCTCAGGCAAGGAAGGGAGTGTGGGAGAGAGCAGCTGAATGCTGTAAGGACAAGCACAAATTAAAAATAAGAGGCTTAATTCTCACTTTTGAACATAAGGGAAGAGATTTTCCACCCTTCCTTTTTCTTTGAACATTTACTTTTTTAAAAAATAAATATGGGCCGGCCCGGTGGCGCACTGCTACAGTGCGCCACTTGGGAGTGCGGCGGCGCTCNACCAGTTCACGCTCACTGGCTGAGCGAGGTGCAGGCGCAACCCCGAGGGCTGCGATCCCGTTGCCGGTCCCGGTCCGGTAAGGGCGTGACACTGAGGGTTGCGATCCGTTGCCGGACACGAGAAAAGACAAAAAATAAATAAATAAATAAATAAATATTATTGTGTACAAGTATATTTGAAGTTTACGACATGGTATTATGGGATACACACAGACAGTGAAATGATTACTATAATGAAGCAAATTGACATACCTATCATCTCATATAGTTACTTTGTTGTGACAAGAGCAGCTAAAATCTACTTACTTAACAAAAATCCGAAATACCACACTTTTTATTTTATTTTATTTTATTTTATTTTATTTACTTTATTTTATTTTATTTTGTGACAGGGTCACACGTGCCATCCACATAATTTTACTACCTATAGTCCTCATGTTGTACATTAGATGTCTAGACTTGTTCATCCTATGTAACTGCTTCTTTGTATCCTTTGACCTTCATCAGCCCATTTTCTTCCCCCCCACCCCTGCCCATGCTGACCACTGCTTTATTCTCTATCTACCACTGTTTTGTTTTGTTTTGTTTTTTAAATTCCACATATAAGTGAGATCGTGCAATATTTTTCTTTCTGTGTCTGGCTTATTGCACTTAGCATAATGTCTTCCAGGTTCATCCATGTTGTGGCAAACAGCCAGATCTACTTTTTAAAGGCTGAATAATATTGCATTGTGTGTGTGTGTATGTGTGTGTGTTACATTTCTTTATCCATTCATCCATGGATGGACACTTAGGTTGTTCCCATATCATGGCTATTGTGAATAATGCTGCGATGAATGTGCAAATATCTTTACAAGGTGGTAATTTTAAGTTCTTTGGGTATATACCCAGAAGAAGGATTGCTGGGACATCCAGTAGTTCTATTTTTAATTTCTTTAGGAACTTCCATACTGTTTTCCACAATGGCTGTACCAATATACATTCTCACCAACGGTGTACTAGGATTCCCTTTTCTACACACCCTCACCAACATTTGTTATCTCGTCTTTTTAATAATAGCCCTCCTAACAAGTGCGAGACGGTATCTCAGAGTAGTCATAATTTGCATTTGCCTGATAAAGTGGCGTTGAGCACCTTTTCATATACCTGTTGGCCATTTTTATGTCTTCTTTGGAGAAATGTCTATTCAGATCCCTTGCCCATTTCTTAACCAGATTATTTGGGGTTTTTTTCTATTGAGTTGTAAGAATCCTTTATAAATTTTGGATATTAATCTATTATCATATATGTGGTTTGCAAATATTGTTCCCAGTCTGTAGGTTGCCTTTTCATGTTGATGATGGTTTCCTTTGCTGTGCAGAGCTTTTTGGTTTGATGTAGTCCCATTTATTTACTTTTGCTTTTGTAGCCTGGGCTTTTGGTATGATATCAAAAAAAAAAAAAAAAAAATCATTGCCAAGGCCAATGTCAAGGAAATTTTTCTCTATGTTCTCTTCTAGGAGTTTTATGGCGTCAGGTCTTACATTTAGGTCTTTTATCCATTTTGCATATGGTGTGCAATATGAGTTCAATTCATTCTTTTGCATGTGGATATTCAATTTTCTCAGCACCATTTATTAAAGAAACTATTCTTTCCCCATTCTGTCCTCTCGGAACACTTGTCAAAAAATTAGTTGACTGTACATGTTCGGATTTATTTCTGGGATCTCTATTCTGTTCCATTGGTCCATGGTTCTGTTTTTATTCCAGTTCCACATTGTTTTGATTACTATAGCTTTATAATATAGTTTTAAGTCAGGTAGCATTTACTTTGAAATACTTGTAAATACTTTCTCCTCTCTTTGAAATATACATAAATCCTTTCAAAGACCAGATAACAATCCTACCTTCCAGTTTCTCTGAAAGAGTAGGAGCCTAACATTGGTGTGTGCCTTGCTCCAGATTGCAAAATTACTTCCTGTCGTAAAGATATGAGAAGTTTGTCTCTCCTCTGGATAAGGAAAAACAAACCTCTCATATTAGCTGACACAGATGATCAAACCCAATTACCAGGTAGATTTAGGATGAACTATGTGTCACAACTGGTGTTGTCAAGCCCTCTTATTTGAGGACTAGTTATTGTTTATCTTGAAAACATGCATGTGATGTTTTATCTACTTGGCTATGTAAAAGGATGGGATTTCCTTCTGCCTTCACAATTACTTAGCAGATTGGCTGTGATGCACGTCACATTCTGCTTTAATGCTTATTCCAGAATAAAAGTGTTTTCTTTCTCTACTACCTTTGTGGAGAGGATTTCTGGATTAGGAGAAGATTTTTGTTTTTAATTATATTTCCCCAACAATGTGAATGGGATAGGTGGAAAGAATAATGACTGTATTAGTGGACACAGATTTAAACAGATGACATCAAGGACAATATGGGTCCCCTAGTCACAATTATATAAGTTCCTTCAAAACTTAGATGCAATGCTTTGGAGAAAAGTGTTTTAATATACATCTTCTATAGAATGGGAGCTCAAAATAAAGATTACTGTGTTATAGAAAAATAAAGTAATGTATATATCTTCTCTGCCTGAGTCTCTGGACTCAGAATTGTGGCGACTACAACATAAACTACTTGCTAGTGTTTGGCTACAGGAATCTTACTTCAGATGCTTGTACTAACAACTCATTTCCTCTGGATGAAGAATGAGGAAGAAGTAGAAGGAAACTTACATTCATGACAATGATTCCAACTTGGCTGCATAGTAGACTGATGTGGAGAGCCTTTAAAAAATTCTTATGCTCAGGCCACATTCTGAGCTAATTAAATCAGAATCTCTGGGAGGGAGATGCACTCTTCACTATTTTTTAAAGTTTCCCAAGTGATTTCAATGTGCAGCCACACAGACACCTCGTGGGTGTCTCTAGAGCCAGAATTCTCAACCACAGCATTTTGGCAGTTGTGAGATGTGTTAGAACTAATTTGTTCCTATTAATAAAGTATAACATTTTCAAATTATTTACTTTTTTAATAACCAGGGTGGATTTATGATAATCCCTATAAGAATGACACCTTTGTTGTCTGCATTCTGTTACGATTTCTGAAGCATAAGAGAACAAGGTATACCTACAGCTAATGCACCCAGAATTGCATGGCCGCTGCAATTTTATATGTGCCACAGCTTTTAATGAGCTATTATTATTGATTTTTTAATAAAGGGCAATGTTTTTTAAAAGTACAGTAGCAATATTTTTTCCTTGAAGAACAGAATTTGAGATCTTAAGATAGTTAAATTAAATTCATTACTCACATGTAGAATACCTTTCTAAATACTACCCTCCCCCCAAAAGAAATCTGGCACTATTTTCTTTAATCTAGTATGCATGTGGAGTGTTCCAGTGTTGTCATCTGAGTGAGCCAGTAGGTCCCAAATTCTAAAGCTGCATTGTCCATTCCAGTAGCCACTAGCCACATGGCTATCGTGCACTCTAAATCTAGTTTGTCCAAATTAAGATGGGCTATAAGTATAAAATATACTTCAAGTCTCAAAGACAGTATCAAAAATAAAGACTAAAGTATCTCATTAGTATTTTACATTGATTACTATATTTCAGGTGTATCAGGTAAATAAAATATATTATTAAAATTAACTTCACCTGTTTCTGTTTATATCTTTTGATATGGCTAGTAGAAAGTTGAAAACTACATATCTATGGGCTAGCTGGTTAGATCAGTTGGTTAGAGCATTGTGTTATAATAGCAAGGTCAAGGGTTCGGATCCCCATACAGGCCAGCCACCAAAATAAAATAAAATTATGTATGTGGTTTGCATTTTGGTTCATGTTATATTTCTATTGGAGAGCACCACTTTAGGGTGCATAAAAAATACCTGAGAGACCTGTTTAAAATGCAGATTGCTCTGACCAGCCCTCCATGGGATATAACTCAGTTTTCTGTGTTTTAGGCAGAGATTAGCAGGAGCTACCTAAAGGAACAAGGAGCATTTAATTCATTGCTCCCTGGATTAAATTTAAAAGTTTAATTCATTGCTTTCTTCTTTCTCTTCCTACTATCAAGTACCTAGTTCTCTTTATATTGCTCAGTCTCAACTACCGAGAAAGCAGCTTGGCCTATATACTCATCAATGACCCTCTTTAGTCAGAGCTTTTTATATCAGGCTACTTCATAGGTCTCTGGCCAATCTAGGGTTGTCAAGGTGTGACTGGTGGAGAGGAGTGGGGTGGGGTGGGGTGGGTTGGGGTGGGGTAGATCAGGTCAGACAGAACAAGGAATGACCTGGAACCTCTCCTCTCAGCAGGGGCTGCGGGTGGGCCAGCTTCATTTGGAGAGGGCTGCGGGAAAGCCTGGCACAGACTGGCCTGGCCAGAAGTGAATTAATTAAGAAATTAAAAGAGCAAAATACACACACAAAGGCCCTGCAAGGGCTGGAGCCAAGGTCTGATTTTCCCCTGAACTGTGCCCTACACACAATTCAGTCAAGCAACTCTACAAATAACAATAATGATAGATTCATTCTCAGAAATATTTCAGTCACATCTAGCAACAAGCTGGCCAAATTGCAAAATACACACACAAAGGCCCTGCAAGGGCTGGAGCCAAGGTCTGATTTTCCCCTGAACTCTGCCCTACACACAATTCAGTCAAGCCACTCTACAAATAACAATAATGATAGATTCATTCTCAGAAATATTTCAGTCACATCTAGCAACAAGCTGGCCAAATTGAACAAGGAATTTAGGTGGAGAGAGAGAGGATGCAGAGGCAGATGGGCAAGATATGGAATACAGCCAAGTAATCAAAGTTCCAGCCCCAAGGATGCCATGATGTCACTGTATAACCTTGAGCAAGACGACTTCACCCCCTGGCCTCAGTCTTCTCACCTTTGAAAGTCACAAAATATCAGAGATTGTGAAGATCAGATGGAATGACAGATGCAAAGGTGCGTTTTGAAATTACTGCACAAATGTACTTCCAGGTATAAGTTGTCATTAACTATATGTTTACTATCCCACAATAAATCTTATCTCAATGAATATACCCTCCACAGAGACCAAATGGTTCTATTTCTTCAACCTTGCTAAAACATTGGAATTGTCAGCTCGCAGCTCTCATACTCGGTTAGTGCTTTCTCTAGCTATAACTTCATCTGTCATATGCCTTCAGGAATTCACCTCAATACACCAAACTCTGCTATCAGGACAGCAGTCTGCCATGAGCTCCACAGTATGCATTTGAGGGCAATCAGTCCTGTAGCTGATGACAATTGTCAACTTAATCTGATCATAGTTTTTTCCAATATCTGTCAACATTCTAATGACCTACCACAGCATTTCTGTTTAAAGAATCCAAATGGTGAGAAAAACTGCAAAAGAAAATTTTAGCCATCATGGTTTAGGCCCAAATTTATTTTCATGCAATATCTTGAAAGAACTAAATATAATTTTCCATATGTTATGCCTCATTTTCTTTCCACAAAATAAATGAATTTTTTTCCCTCTAAAGAGCTCGATGTTATAAGGAAACAATGCAGGAATACTGAGGATGTTTTTTATTTTCCTTCTTCGTGGAGAGTCTGACATTTCTACCATACCAACATCAATAGGAGTGAATGGTTTACCATATATTTGCATAATTGATTAGAAACACAGGAATTTCCGTGGCTTCTGAAAAAGGAGCTCTGCATCTTTAAGGTTCCACGCTGCTCTGGGCTCTGGGCTCTCCACGCAGGCAGAGCAGACAGGCTCTGCGGCAGCGACTCATCCTATCGATAAGGTTCAGTTAGCCAAGGTGGAGGATGGGAAAAGAATGGAACTGTCCCAGCTACTCAATGAGATCAGGGCAAACTATGAAAAGCTCCTCACCAGAAATCAGATAGAGACGGTGCTCTCAACAAGGATCCAGGTAATGATTTCATACAGACAGGCACCTTCCAGGATAAAGAGACAGTCCATGTCTACCCAATTCCTGTCCCAGCCTCTCTGAGGTACGGTATTTCCTTTTCAATGCAGCATATACTGGGGAAGGAATTTAGGTTTTACTGCAATGTAACTGGGACTACAGGGGGAAAAACTGTGATTATACTGTTAAATTACCATTAAATAAATGTTGATTGATGCATTCAATTTTTATGTAAATTATGAGGCTACTATCTGTAATAAAACACAGGCTCAACATACAATAAAATGGTGCACTCTAACCTCTTTTAGACATTCTTCAGGAAGGAAGCATTTCAAATACTCATCAAAGGAGTTATTTATAGACATCATTTAAACAACATCTTTAAAATAAAAAGCTTTCTAGAAAGATTTATTAGTGTGGAGATGAAACTAAGTGAAATGTTTCTAAAAGGTTTCTATCTTTTTAATGATTTCAGTTTCATACTAGATTGTTATAAATAGAAATCATTTGAGTATGTGAACATAGCATTCAGAAACAATGATATCAATTATGACAATCAAAATTCCCCCAATTGGTAATAGTCCTTCACTTATATTATAGATTTTTGCTTTTGTACTATAAAATGAGAAATGTTTATTTCTAATACAAAGCTTGTAATATTTAAGTATTAAAACAAAAGAAAGCCAATTTAGATAAGGGCTAAATACTAATTTCATAGATTTCATTTTAAAGTGACAAACACCTTTAGCAATTAATTAAGGTCTCAGTCTTTAAACAAATTTACAAACAAATATTTTAGAATCAAAGATTCAATAATTTAGGGTTTTTTTTTTTTTTTTAGTTTACCTATAATATTTGACTTCAAATTCTATTCCAAGCACCCAAATACAGCAAAAGCTTACTTAAGCACTTCGCCAAAAGAGAAAAAACATTGCTAGGAAATCACAGGTCTTTATTCCAGTAGCAACTCATTTTTTTAGTAACATTTCACCTCTGGATAACATTTTCAGTCTTCATAAAAAATGATCAGTATCCTAGATTAAACTAAGTCACTGAGACATTTAAGTGTTGGAATAATTCATTCATCTTGTACAAAGAGAAAGGAAAAAATGAATAGATGACAACTTCTGAAAATGATAAACCAAATAAACACTTTATTTTGCAATAGAAGAAATAAAAGGTTAGTTTACAAGTCACAATGCTGATATGAGTAAATTCAAATGAAAAAGCAAACTAAAAGTAAGTTTTGTTTAGAGTTCTTTTTAACTTAAAACTACTTCAGAGGATTTTTTTTTCCCAAAATAATTCAGAAAGTCAGCTGGAATAAATTCAAGAAAGTCTGATTATTTAATTATCACAAAATAAAGAAACATAAGCTGTTTTAGTTACTGACTTCTGTATAACAAACCACCCCACAACTTAGTGGACTGAAGTAACCACTGTATCCTCTCTCGTGATTCTGTGGGTCGTCTAGGCTCAGTGGGAGAGATTCTTCTGCTGCATGTGATGTTGTCTGGGAGTGCAATCATCCTGGGGCACAACTGGGCTGGAACATCCAAAGCGGCTCGCTCAGGTCTTTGCACCTTGGCAGGGGATCGCTGGAAGACTGGCTCAGCTGGGACAGCAGGCCTGTTTCTCTCTCACTCTATGTAGCACCTCAGAGTCTCTCCCCATCTGGCCTGTACATGATCTCTCCAGCAGGGTATCCCAATTTCCTACATGTTGGCCCGGGCTCCCAAAAGCGTAGAAGTAGAAGCTGTTGGGGCTTCTCAAGGCTAGAGCCTGGAGCTGGCACAGCTTCACTTCTGCCACATGCTCCTGGGTAAAGCAAGACACAGCTCAGCCCAGATTCAATGTGGAAGGGGACCACACCAGGACATGAATTTAGGGACATGTGGTTCGTTGAGGGCCATCTGGGAATCTAGTCACCAAACAAGTTTAGCTGCCACTTCCATACTTGAAATCCAAAAGACCAGTAGACACCAGCATTTTTATGTTCTCATATTTCAAAATTCTTTATATTCTCTTTTGTAGTTGCTCTAGTATGTGTTGCTTGCTATATAACTTTGCCAAGTTAACACTAATAACAAGTGATCAATAAACCAAAACAAATGTATGAATTGTGTTCTCTAATACCTTGCCCTAAACTTTATTCATAAACTTTCACTTTCTCCAATGTTTCCTTTAAAAAAAGAACCTATTATATGATCAAATTAAATTTTTTTAATTTTAAAATGTATTTATATAAGAATGTAAAAAGTTATTTTTTGCTTCAAAATACTACAATCAGTTCTACACATTGCTCCTACTGTTCTTGGAACCAAATGCTGAGAATTCTGTCAACAGATAATTTCTTTTAATCTCAACACTAGCATAAAAACACTTAAAAGTGAATAAAAATATTCCAATTGTTTTTTTTTAACATGAGGACATTTGGAAAACAATCTTTAAAGATTTCATTTTTGTTACTACCCCAGAGGCCCAAAATTAACATGCCTCCTAAAAAGATCATTTTTGAAAAAGGTAAATCAGTGGTGAGTTTTCTTGATCCAAGTCTATTTTAGAACTTTAATGTCTATGATAACTTAATTCTCAAAATTACTAGTAATATACTTTCCAGCAGTATTTACTCCCTGTCCATACACCCAGTCCTAGAATTGAGCACTTTGGGATATAAAGCTGTTCATTTGCTTCTATAAAGCGGACTAAAAGAAAACATGAGGGGAAACTAGTTAATTTTCAACCCTTCTTTCTTAATGATCCATAAATGATGAAAAGCTAAGAATCACAGGTCACAAACTTTAGGTCCTGAAAATTGTTTATTTTCATTAAAATGAATGTATTTTTCCATATTTCATAGATTTTCATAGTTGAAAGGACTTTTGGAATCATTTTACATCAGAGAAAACTGAGGCTGAGAATGCAATTGACTTGCTCACTTATTTAATTAGTAACTAAGCTTTAGGACACACATTTTGTAATTTAATCAAAAAAAGTTTTGATTCCTGTATAATTTTTCTCTAATTGCTTTTAAACATCTGGTTTTCAAGAGCACTCTTTGTTTTTGTTTGTGGTTGTTGGCTTTCTTATAGCTAGAGGAAGATATAAGCAAAAAAATGGACAAAGACGAAGAGGCTTTAAAGGCAGCTCAAGCAGAACTCAAGGAAGCCCGACGCCAGTGGCACCACCTGCAAGTGGAAATTGAATCTCTCCATGCTGTGGTGAGAATGACCTCAAAAGTAACTGCCCACTGAATCCCCAGGTGTTATGCGATCAACAGAGGGAAGGGAATAATGTCCGTTACTTCATACGAAAAACTGAAAATCAAGGCCACTGAATTCTATCCCTAATTCTAGTTCACTTACCCACCCCAGCCTCCTTGCATCATGGCAGTCACTGTTATCAATTCAGTCCAGGTTTGGTTCACACCTACAAAAATAAAGTAATACTAGCTTATCGCCCTGGGGTTCTCCAATTGTTAAAGCTGGAGAATAGAACATTTGTTATTATCCCAAGTCTTAAAGACAGTGGGAAGTCTTTTGTCCATTCCATTGAGACTTCCAATAGAAAAATATTTACACACTTTCCTGAAATGCCTATACGAGCAGTCTGCTCTGGCATTGATATTCAATATACTATTTAATATTTTAAAAATCAAATAACTCAGAGTGATAATAATTACACTACAGATGATTGTTTTTGTCATAGAAATTATCACAAGATTCCTTTGAAATACTTGTACAGTAAACTCTCTAATTATGCATATAAAATATGAATTTTTTTTAATTTGCATCACACACAAAGCTGTAAGGAAACACCTCTTGCATAAGTGAGATACAATTATTGCAACCTTTTTTTAAGAAAGAACACAATAGAATGAAAACATTGCAAATCAGATTTCAGAGATACATTTTGTATCTCTGTTTTACTGATGAGGATCTCTATAAAACAGGAAAGAGGCCTTGAAAACTCCCTACAAGCCAGTGAGCAGCATTACCAGATGCAGCTGCAAGACCTAGAGGCTGTGATTGAAGGACTAGAAAAAGAGTTACAGGAGGTGAGGCGCGGCATCGAGAAGCAGCTTCAGGAGCATGAGATGCTTCTCAACACGAAGATGAGGCTAGAACAAGAAATAGCAACATATCGCCGCCTCCTAGAAAAGGAAGAACTCAGGTATCTAATTCCATATGATTAATAACAAGGGGCCAGAAATGCAGAGCCACTTGTGTCATTATTGGTGTAGTCAGAGAAATTA
The DNA here is from genome assembly GCF_000696425.1 of Galeopterus variegatus. Lineage (NCBI taxonomy): Eukaryota > Metazoa > Chordata > Mammalia > Dermoptera > Cynocephalidae > Galeopterus > Galeopterus variegatus. Next base: position 211,372 of record NW_007729647.1, on the reverse strand, counting down.
AATCTAAAAAAGCCAGCACCACCATGGCATACTCACAGAGCTTGTCCAATAAAAGGGAATTACTAAGTACTGCAAAGAATATGTGGAAAAACAGTTTCCAGCCTTCTAAAATTAGAAACCAAAGAGTCAAACAGGGCTGTTACAAAGTCAGCTAAAAACAAAATGTAAACAATTCTCAATCACTACGAAAATGACCTTTCTTAACTTTCCCACTTTCCTTGCCATTCATCTCTTTTAGGATTAATCTGTGCCTTCTATGGAACATCACAAAGAAAGCCTGAAAATTTCACATACGATCACCACAATCCCCCCCGCCCAGGAGCCCACCCCTCACCACACATCCAACACCAAAATAATAATAATAATAATGTGATTATATTACAACCATGAAAAGCAATATGGTTCTGAGTCATGATGTAAAAAACTTCCAGATGTCCTGATAAGAAAAAGTATCAAAAGAGAAATTCTTATTAATTTACACAATATCATAATCCACAATCACTTATAAGGTCATATAGCTTTGAGCATGGCACAACCTCCAATTTTCCATATTCCCATAAAAAGAAATCTTTTGGTTGGCTGGTGTCAGAATTCTGAGTCCTCTACAAAACTAGATGAAATAACTTCGGTCTATAATAAATCTTGACATTTACTAAATCTTTAAAAAACAAATTGATGGGCCGGCCCGGTGGCGCACTGGATAGTGCGCCACTTGGGAAGCGCAGCGGCGCTCCCGCCCGAGGGTTCGGATCCCACATACAGACCGGTTCCCACTCACTGGCTGAGCGAGGCGCGGGAGCAACACCGAGGGTTGCGATCCCGTTGCCGGTCCCCGGTCCGGTACGGGGGCAACACTGAGGGTTGCGATCCGTTGCCGGACACGGAAAAAGACAAAAGACAAAAAAAAAAATTGAATTCAAAATATACAACTTAACTAGCTGAGTGATTGGGCAAGTTAGGAGCCTCTCTGTGCCTCAGTTTTCTCATACGTAAAATGGGAATAATAATATTACCTATCTCATAGGATTGCTGTGAGGATTAAGTGAGTTAATGTTTGTGAAGTGCTTAAAACAATACCTGCCACATTGTAAGTGCTAGGTAAATATATATTTATGTATGTATATATGTAACTATATATAAATAAAATAAATGGTTGTGAATTTTATTTAATTCCTAATCATTTAAGATGTTAATAAATTGGGCTTTAATATTCCTGTAATACAATTTTTTAAAATTTTATTATGCTATATTTAAGACATACAAGAAAATATCAAGAAAAATGTAATGAACACCCATATACCCACTTTCCTCAGTTTAAGAGGTAAAGTGTTTGCAATGTTGTTAAAGTTCCCTGGACACCTAAACCACATCCCCCAACCTCATTCTCCTCCCTCCACCTAAACTGGGTCCTGAATTTGATGCATATTAATCTCATACATTTCTTTATGGTAATATGTATGTATCCCTAAATAACGTATAAATTCTTTTGCATATTATTTTAACCTTCCTAAAATTAGCTGCAACTTACATTCTTTTTTCACTCAATCTAATGCTTGGGAGATTCATTTATAAAGATACAGTGTAGCTTTAGTTCATTTGTTTTCACTGCTAAGTAATATTTCTGTTGTATGAATACACAGTTTATCCATCTCCATTTGTTTCATTTATTTGCTAATTCAGTGTTGCTCCTATAATACAATTCTTTCTAATTTCAGGTATTATGGTTGTATCCAAGGTGGGAAAAAAGACCAAAAACCTACCACAAGTAGAGTTGGTTTTGTTTTACCTTCAGGTGAGTTTCTGTTATAAACAAACTAACTTGAAAAGTGAAGTGCCATTTACAGGTATTATAAAAAAAATTAGATACTCTAAAGTACCAAAAAACAAGCAGTATTTGAATAAAAGTTTGACATACAATTTGACCATGAACAGTACTTCAGCATTGTAATTTCATATATCATAAATACCATTTTCACAGCAATTATAAATGAAATATCTTTTTCAACAAAAGCCCCACAAAAGTATGAGAATGAAAAAGTGGAAACAGTGACCAAACAGGCAGTGTTAAATGGAAATATCGTGAAGGAGAGCACCGAAGCTCATGGCACTATTCAGTAAGTAAGACAACTTTGACTGAAAAATAGTAATAAACATCTGTAAAGAAATTAAGATCAATTGAGTAATCCCAATAATTACTCTTCTTTCTTTGAATGTTTCCAAACATAGTTTTCATACACTGTGATTTTTAATCTGAAATAAATATATTTATTTATGTTATATATTTTATATTATATACACACACACACGAATACTTCAGAAAATTCAGGGGAAAAAAAGAATTAAAAGATAATATGAATCTTTCCATGAACTTTTTGAAGTACCCCCATATATATATATATATACATTCAGATGAAAGAGTACTCAGTCCTTAATTCACCTTTTTTTCTAAAAATACAACCAAAACTTGAAAATTCTGAAGAAATCCCATAGAATGCCTTAGAAATTATATTCATATGATTTTTAAGTACATAAATTATAAATTCCACAAACTATAAATTATACAAATTTCTTGATTTGTTTTTCATAGAAATGGAATACATATTATACATTTTTAATATACCCATACATCTTCATATAGAAAGGTTTACTTTATCATTTCAGGACAGAGAAAGTGGATGAAGTTATTAAAGAATGGGAAGGTTCCTTCTTTAAAGATAACCCTCGATTAAGGAAAAAATCTGTTTCTCTTCGGTTTGATCTTCATTTAGCAGCTACCGATGAAGGGTGTTTACAGACTAAACAGGATAATCTACCAGATATAGAAGTCAGGCTCATCATGAGAAGGTCATGCAGTATCCCCTCTATCAAACCTCCACCAGCAGCTAATTAATCCAAAGATAGCATTTGACTTGCTTTGAAAATGGTAATAGGATGGACCAAGGTGGGCCATACTGACCCCCTTCTGTCTCAAAATGTAAGTTACTAAGTACGTATGGAAAATGTTATGATCAATATGTGATTTTCTTAAGAAAAAAAAATCAGTAAGGGACAAAAGTTTCTCTGAATCTAATTATGGATAAATATTTTTGGAGAGGGGAAGCTTTAAAATAAAATCAGAAATTCAGTATGGTTTCTATTTTATTCATTCTCCAAAAAGTCATCTTTTTCCTTTGAAATTTTATCAGGCACTATAAACATTAAGCTGGCTTAAAGTCTTTGTAATTTTGCTCAATGACTAAATAAGAAAAAAAGAATAGTTTGTTTGAATATGATTGAATTATATTAAATGTCGCACTGAGTTACTCATCATTATTTCATGACTGGTTAAACCTAAAAAGTTTGTTCTACTTAAAAAAGAAAGCAATTATAAACAAACTTTTAAAGAAGGACTCACTAATCACTTAACTAGGATTTTTCCTTTTGAGACAATCATTTGTACACTTACAAAAATAAGAGGTTTTTTTTTTCCATGAGCAATTCTAAGCAAACTATAGAACACACCCCAAAGCTAATTTGATGATTAAATGAAATCAAGTTAATCTACATCTGAAAGTTTTTTGTAATCAGTATCTGATTTCTAGAAGTTACTTTATTTGAAGAACTTTAAAGGTTGTATTTCTCCCACCCTCCCCCCCCAAAAAAATTGGAAGACCATCTGCACAAAGAAAACATGAAAAGCAAATTGAAAAGGTAGTTACTGTAGTTACTAGAACAGTTACCAATCTCTCACCATCCCAATTTTTCCAACTGTAAAGTTAAATGTGATTAGAGTGTTTGCTACAAGCCTTAGATACTATATGAAGTATTATATATATTTCTTGCAATCATTTATGTAAACTAAGATAACAATATTGTTATCTATGCTAAGAGTATTTGCAGGATTTGTTTTTAAATTGTTCAAACTGTAATAACTGTGGATAGAAAATACATTTGTGAATAAGTGAATACTGTTACAAAGTTTTTAAAATAACCTAATCTGTTTAATACAGGTTTATTTATTTTAAGACCTTAAATAATAAATACCTGTTTTAAAACATTAGAAATTTATAGGCTATTAATTTTTTCTAAGCAGAAAAAAATGGTTGAGTACCACTCACCATACTTTTTTCCAGCTGAAGTATTATCTAAGGGCTACAGCTATGTTAGCATTTTAGCACAGCCTTTAAAAATCAGTCCCTATCTCTCTCTCTCTCTCTCTCTCTCGCTCTCTCTATACATATATATATATCAGAAAAATTATGTTAATCTTTAACATAACACAGGTATATAAAATTTTTAATTTTCTTTCAATGACTTCAGATTTTTTTTAGCCTGGCTTATTCTATTTAGTGAAAAGTGATGATTTTGTTTTGTCAAGGATACAATAGCATGTTACATGCTTATTCTTGCATAAGCATCTGACCTAAAATACATCCTATGTATAAAAATGTTTCTTTCAATATTAAACGCTACTAACTTTATTAAAGCTTTAAAAATGCAATCATATACGCTATTGTACTAAAGTTACTGTACTAAGCAACAGTGATCATAATAAAGCAATATATCCAGTGTAATCTATTGCAGTGTTCAAAACTCAGTACTGGGCATCATGAATGTAACTGCTTGTTATAGTAATTCCACTATGCAGCTATTGTGTGTGTAACATGTATGTTTTAAAATACAGTACTGTACTTGAATTTATAACAAAAGTTTTATTTGCTTTGGGACATTTTAAATTGGGATATGAATTTACCAAAGTAAATGATACCATTACAATAAAAAAAAATTGAAACATAAACTCTAATGCTGTGTTGTATTTGAGTTTGGTACACCATTCTTTTAGTTCAAATATCTCTCTGCATAGTTAAGCAAAACAAAGAATTAATTGCTCCAATACAGTTAGCTTATTTGGAGAATAAAGAAAACTGCAATCACATCAGACATATTACGGTTTTTAACTTATTTTACACAAGAAAAATTAAAAATGGTATATTAATATTTTATTCTAATAAAAAATCAAAATAATTACATAATCCCATAATTCTGAAGAAGGTATAATAATGTTAGCCACCATTTGCAAAATGCTTACCCAGCTCCAGGCACAGTACTTAGCAGACTCATACATAATTCCCTTATCCTTACAGCAGTCTTACAAAATAAATAATATTATCCTCATTTTATAGAATAAAAATTAATATTCTTCAGTCTCTCTGGAATATTTCAAATGCATGCTTCCATAAGAAAAAACAAAAATAGAGAATAATTGCAGTTACTAACAATTGTAGGATCCTAGCCCTGACTCTGTCACTAACAATGTAACCAGGAGAATCACTTTAAATTCCCTAAGCCTCTATTTTCACACATGAAAATAAAGGAAAAGGTGATGCTTGCTAGTAATTCCTACCTTCCCTACCTCACAGCTGTTTGAAATATTTGATAAAGCACTGCTCAAATACACAGAACTATTTGGGTGAAGACTGTCTTTGGGAGTGAAGAATTTGTGAGAAAACTTATAGCTGACAATGATTAAATAATAGTTCAAAATGCAACCGGTAAAGATAATACTTTTAATTCTTAATTGCTGCCAGAAAAATTATTCTTTCCCAGTGAGGTACCCAGCTTGAACTACCATGATAGTTTTTAAAGTACAAAAATGTTGCCTAAAGATAATAAATTATTTTTATTTTAAGCCAATAAGTTTTGGGATAATTTGTTACATGGTAATATACAACTAATACTGCACACAGGTATTTTTCTTATTCATTTGTGAGAGATCTTTATATTGTCAAGTTTCACAATTTACCCTCCAATTTGTTTGTTTTCTTAATACCATTTTTTAAAAATTAAAAAAGACTTAAGTTTTTAAATGGTTAAATTAATTTGTAAGTTTCAAAAGGAAATTTATTATGATATATGAGCCAAAATTAAACTTTAGATAAGTAATATGCATATACACATTACTCAAATCTCAAAACATGAAATCAAAGGAAAATTTGTTCACAGGGCAGAATTTGTTTCTATGTTTACAAGTTTGCAATATTAACAGACATACTACAAAGGTTCTGAAATAAGGTCTATATAAAAAATCAGTACAAGCCTTTCCAAGTTTCCTACACACAGACTCTAGACCAGGGTTGGCAAACTTTTTCTATAAAAGCCTAGATAGAAAATATTTTGAACTTTTCAGGCCATAGGATCCCTGTAGCAAATATGCAACTCTGCCCTTGTAGCCTCAAGCAACCATAGTCCATATATAAATAAATGAATACAGCTGTGTACAAATAAAACTTTACAAAAACAGGAGGCAGCCCAGATTTGACCTGTAGCAATAGTTTGCCAACCCTGGCTAAGACCTGGCCATATTGTCAATGGCTAATAGACCCTACCCCACATTCTCCAGGACCAGTCTGTTTTCTAACATGTTCATTCTTTTCCATACTAAGTGTCAAAACTCATGTTCCAAATCCTCAAGTTTATTTTCAGGGTGACACAAAGGGTTGCAGAAGCAAACCAACTTTGTTAAGTTCTATAAAACATTGTGAATCACTCTGTCCTGGAAATCTTTTAGGCTTCAGTATTTCACAACTATTTCTAGTGATAGAAACTGAATACCTGAACGTCCTTCTGCTTTTATAGAAATAGCCAAAAAAAAGTAGACGGTTGCACCATTCTGTGTATAATCAGACTTTTATGAGCTATTTGGCTCAGCTATATCTCTGTTCTCCCTTTTCCTATTTTCAGAAGAGAAAATCCATTTTAAAAGCTTCATCAGAACTTGTTACAAACTCGGCTCAGTGGTTGGTTTAAAATCTTTCTTGAGTCACAGACCTTGTGAAAATTTGTTAAAGGGAAAACCTTTTTCCCTCTACCTAGGAAAAAGTACATAAAAACTGTGTACAATTTTAAAGGGTTCATAGACCTCCTAGAGCCTATTCAAGGACTACTAGGTATCCAAGGGCTACAAGTTTTTCCTTTTCTCTCCGATTTTCTCCTTTTTTCTTCTTCCCTCCCAGTCACACTTCTTGAATTCTGTCTCCCTCACCAGCTTCTTCTCACAGCACTATGGAAAGAAATCAAAGAGATCTGGGCTTGAGTCCCACTTTATCACTTACTAGTTTGGACTTCCCTGTCTTGGAGGAAGAACCCCCAAGAAACTATGAGTGTTATCAGAGAGGAAAGAAGGCCAAGTTCCTGGATCTTGCTGCCAGAAAGAAAACTAAATTACTTGAGCCTAAGACTCTGTCTGAGGTTAACTACTAGGCGCATGTGAGAGCTCCCAACAACCTTTATAGTTACATATAGTTTAAATAGTCATATTAATGCTGCACTCCATAGTTTCCAGGAATAATTACAATTCCAAACGTCTGTCCTGTAGCTTCCATAAATATCCTTATGCATGCAAGATCATATGTTCTGATGTTTGATTTGGTAGGGGAAAAAACTCAATGTAAGTTGAGTCCATCTTGCTGGATATTTCACTCTTCAATTTTAATTTCTTCAGGACAAGGGAAGACTTTTTTTTTCTATTATCTTTTGCCTATATCCTTCCTTTCTTAATTCCTCAAATCTTTAGGAGTATAGAAAGAACCAAAGGAATAAAATGAAATAGTCACTCATTTATTTAATCCACAAATATTGAGCACCCAAATGTACCATGCACTGTTCAAGATGTCCAAAGTCCCCAACTTCAAGGAGCTTTCATTCTGATGGGAAGAAAAAGACAACAAAAAAATTAAACACATAAAAAGTATAGTATGTTAGCTGGTGATAAATGCTATAGAAAAAAACAAAGCAAGAGCCATGAATAGAGAGTGGGGGTTGGGGGATGAATTGCAATTTTAAATAGATCAGGAAAGACCTACTAAGAAGATAACATTTGAGTAAAAATCAGGTGAGAAAGTGTATCAGACAATGTCACTGCTCCAGTTAGATACCCTCCTTTCCATTTTCCTCCTTTTTGTGTCACCCCTTTTACACTACAGTGTGCTTTGTTCCTAATATCCAGTACCTGCACCTTTTCTTCAGAGGAACACTGAGATTTCACAAAGGAGCATCTCCCCAACACTGCATTTGCCCAATCTGCCCACCATAACCCCAAAGGCCCCAGAAGAAGCCGGGTTGGAGTTGCTGGGCAAAGGCAAAGAAAGAAGTTACCGGGATCCCTGCTGAGGCCTTCATGTACGTTGCATTAATCCTTTACACGTCTCTGATGCTTTTATATTTAAAAAGCAATTTTATGTACATTGTCTCAAGCAGCACTCAGGTTGCCTGTTATCCTTTGATGACCTCTCCTTTAGTCTTTCCTTTCAACATGCTCTTCAATTTCATTAATCTCTATTAATGACTATAAAAATATTGGAGGCAGAAGAACTGGACAGAGTACCACTTGTCCCCAGTTTTGCAGACTTCTAGAGATGCCCCAGTCCCTGCTGTCACACTCAGGATGGGGACTACGAGCAGCCCAAGAATTCAACCAGTCCCCCTAAATGTCAACACTGTTTTCAAGTAATTACAGGTTAGGGATCCCGTCTGTTTCTTCTCCCTCCACAGTGGCCCACAATGTCAGCCAGATGTTTATACATCCAAGGAAGGGGCTACTCACTCCATATGCTAAACCAACATACTCGTGATTTAGTGGAACAAGCCCTCGGGCAGACCAGAAAGCTGCCTCAATACACATTTATGGAACATCTCATAATGGGTTAAGCCCTTAGTAGGCATTGGCTATACGAAGCTGACCAATGCAGATGGCTGAACCTTTGCTTTCAAAGCTTTCACAAAGCCTGGAGATGACAAAGTTCAGTACGAAGCGAACCACCACGGTTTCTATCGGAGAGTCATGCGAGTACAGAGGATCATCAGGGGGGAAGTTCCAAGAGGTTATCGCAAAGAGACACTTGAGCTGGGTCTGGAAAGTCTTAAAGTGGGGACTGTCGTTCCCTGCGGCGGGAACCGAATGAGCCACAGCACCCCGGGCGCTGCCAAGGCACACAACCTGCTGCAAGGGGGTTGAGTCTCTGAGCCTTGGCTCAGAATCCCGCGGCGATTACACCCTAAAAGCGCTTGGGAACACTGCAAAGCTCCGTGTTGCTTTTCGCCAAGGCTACCCCAGGCACGAAGCCCTGCGGGCGCGGGTGAAGACGCCAACGCCGCCGAGTCCTCCACGCCTCCACCCCGGGCTCGCTAAAGCACGTCCTGCTCCCAGACAGCGGAAAGAAAACCGATCCGGGCGCGGGGACGGACGCAGCCGGAGCCCGGGCCGAGGAGCGCGCGGCCCGCTCGGCCACAGCGGCTCCGCGGCCTCCCCCCGGAGTGACTCCCGCCGTCTCCCGGCCCCGCCACGGCGCGGCACCTCCCGCCGCGGCCCCCGGCGCCGCGGTCGCGCTTGCTCATCCCGGCCGCGAAATCTGGGCCTATCCCGCGGTCGGACCACCTCCGCCCTCTTCGCCGTGACGAATCGGCGCCCGGCTGGGAAAGTGTCCGAATTCGGGGAATTTTGAGGAATCTACGGGGCCTGAAAAAATCCCTGACTGTACTGAGCATCACCGCGTCCTCACTAGAAGGTTTATTCTTCTACAGAGAGGCGGGCGCGGCCCGCGGAGACACCGGCGAGAGTGTGGAAAGTGCGGCTGCGGAAGCTCCGGACGCGAGGGGCGGGGCGTGCGCGGGACAAAGGGAAGCGGAGCCGGAGCTGCGGGCGCGTTTGGAGCCCGCCGGTGAGTGTCTCCGGGGGGCCCGACCGGGTCGGCAGGGTGGCAGGTCGTGGTGTCCCCGCCTGGCGGGACCCCGAGTTCCCAGGGGTTGCTGGGTTCAGGCCTGGCTGTGGGGCCCGACCTAGGAGCCGGCGGCGGCCTCCCTGAGGCCTAGTGGAGCGCAGGTTGGGAGGGAGTCCCATCTGGAGCCCCCCTCGGAGCGAGGTTTGCCCCTTCCGCTCACGCCCCGAAGTTGGTCAGAGCACCTGTGCACACCCCACTTGGGGGAGCTGCTAGTAAAGTGCATCTTCTACGACAAACTTAAAGGACGACGTCAGAGGAAGCCCTCGGGGCAAGGCAAGCCTGTGGGCCTCACCCCCGGGAAGGTGGTTTCCCTTTGGTCCAGGCCGCGACCTGAGGACTCCCCGTGTGGGGTGGAGTGAAAAATGGAAGCTCTGAAACAGTTTGGCCTGGGTTTGAAACCCAGCTCTGGGTGTGTGGCTTTAGGCAAGTTGCTTAAGCTCTCCGAGACTCCTGTTTTCCATCTGGAAAATGGGGATAGTACAGTATATATCCCGTGGGTAGTTGCACTGTTAAGCGAGATAGTGTAATATCCTGTCCTATTTAAGGTGTTTATTCAACAAGTGCTTATCGAGTATCTATGCCAGGCACCAGGGATGGATCCAATGTCAGACAAAGTGTATAAACACACTTTTAAGAGTTTATATTTCTAACAAAGGAGAGAGCAGTAATTTTGAATTATTAACCATAAAGTGTAAAATGCAAGGAACTTGTGTCAGTTTTTGTCAGGGCTCTCCACAGTAAGGCCTACTGGATGTTGACAGCTTCCTTAATGTGAGCAGGAAGGAAATCTGCACCAGACTCATAGGTTTCTCTGCCTGTTCTTTAAGGAAAAAGGGAGAGACCCAAATTGGACCATTGACAAGGTGTTTCTTCACACACCAGAACTCTGTGCTCCAGAGAGTTTCCTCAAAGTGCAAAATAGAAGCAAAAAATTATGTTTGATTCACATAATATTGGGTGAAAGTACTCTAGTAGTCATAGAAGTCTATTTGCCTTCTTTCTAAAAATGAGTTTTTGTGTCTTTGTACCCCGCTATTTGTGATGTATGTGCACAAGCTCGCATGTGTCTGCTCCCTTTGTGAGCTGGTAATAGTAGGACAAAACTTAATAAGAATTGAGCTAGGTATTGGGAAAACAGTAATAAATTAGATGGTCCCTGTTTCTAAGCAGCACACAATCTAGCCATATTGACAAGTTTTAAAAAAAGTTATAATAAACATATAATATCATAGATCTATGTAAACTAGATAGGAATTCAGATGAGGGAGCAATTAATTCTGCCCAGGTAATTTATCAAGAAAGTTCCATTGAGGAAATTTCGAAGTGGGCTGTGAAGGATGAATAAGAGTTTTTCGGGTAGACTCTCAAGATTTACTTCCAGCCCTTGCAAAGTTATTGACTGCTGTAAGAGAATGTAAAACTAATTATCATACCAAGACCTTTTGCACTGCCTGCAGGAAAGAAATGCTGCCCTATTTTAATAGAAATTGTCATCCCGAAAGCAAGGTAGAGCTGTCAGTATCTGGTAGGCCTTGTTGGGGTGGACTCTGATAATACATCACATTCTATTGTCATTATCTTTTTATCAGTCTGATTAAATGTTTACATGGCATCAGCAAAATGTTTTCCATACAAGAGATGACTCAGTATCATAAGAAAAATACATTTCAAATATCACTCTAAATATCCCCAGTAATTTGTTTTAGCCCTTTAAATTCTGATTAGCCAAATGACCTACAAGAACTAGTAAAATATGCAAAAGCTTGATTACTAGGAGATAAGGTAAAGTAATTTTCACTCAGAAATACCTATTAAACTACCCTATTCTTTAGGGAAACATTCTCTTATGCTTGCCGAGTTTTGATTCTCTTTTTATTTTTCCTTTTTTTTTCTTTTTTTTATTTAGTGTCTCAGATTCATTCTTAAGGAACTGAGAACTTAATCTTCCAAAATGTCAAGTAAGTTTCAATTTTTATATTTATCAATCTATGTTAATAAGAGACTAATGCCCTAGCAAGTGGGAATTCCAAAATACTCTCATTTTTTTTCTTCAAAACAGGACCATTGGTAGTTTTGTTGCATAGTATTATATCTCAGTTGTTTACAAGAAGTTATTTATTTTCTTTCAAACAGAAAGACCATCTTATGCCCCACCTCCCACCCCAGCTCCTGCAACAGTAAGTTTTAATTTTCTTGTTAATGTAATAGCCAAGTCTGGCCTTGATACAAAAACCCAGATGTCTTCCAGTGACAGTCACTCAATCATCACAGCAACAGGATGAAAAATTCAGCTAAAAAACAGCACTTCCTACTAAATAAAATAACTCTTTGCATCTTACCTTGAACCAACCCCAACATTTAAAGAAACATACTGTGAAATTCCAACCTCCTATGCTCAGTTTGTTTTTTGTTTTTTTTTTTTAATGGGAAATAAGTGACAAGTTTAACACTTCTTTCTTGTTAATCTTCACTATTAAGTCTTTAAGTTGATATTGAGTGAATGCTCATTCTGGCATTTTTTTTTTTTAAACCTAACCTTCAGCTGGTTACATTTTTCTCTACTCTCTTATCTCTATATAAAATACTTGTGTTAAATCAAGCAATAAATCTTCCAGTTTTATAACTACACTCATTGTAAATATTTATTTTCAAGCTGTTCAAGTAAGGATTTTATTATCTGTGGGTCAGATCTTGCTACTGAACTTTACTCTGCTTTATGCCTTATATTTTATTAGTTTGGGCATTGATATGTTTCAAAGTATCTAAATAATAGTTGTGAACTAATTTTTTCACCCAGCAAGCTCTGGTCCAGCTTGGTCAGCATGTAAAATAATTGTCCAACCCACAAAACAGATTTAACAGTAACTGTTCAGGACTTGTTGAAATGGCTTCCTTGTTGGGTTTTGTTGGTTTTTTTTTTTTTTTTTTTTTTTTTTTTTATTTAAAAAAAAAAACACTGTTAACATGACCATATCCTACAAAATCAGTTTTTTAATAGCTGTTAGCCCTTCCTTCCATACCCTCTATCACCTAAAATTTCCAGCTAGTCTGCTTTTCACTTCTAATTAGGTCCTTGTGAAATTTGGTTTTCTACACTAGATAACTAGTCTTATTTACTAACCCTTAGACGTATGTTTTAGTTACGTGTATCAACAGTTTGTTTTTCCTTAGTGAGATGCTTTTAAAAAGAGATAACTATCATATGTTCTCAGTTCAATTTATGTAATATATAATCTCTAAAGTTATTTCCAATAGATCTTAAAGTCCTGTGCTTGGTTCGTTTTTTTCCTTAAAGAACGTTTCTTATGACCATCTCCATGGCACTCTGCTAGTGGCTATACAGGTGGATTTGAACAATTGAGATTCTCACCTCAAAGAGCTAACCATGTACTTCAGCTTTGGAAATGGTATAAATATAATATTTTAGTTTCAATTTTTTTAAGTTCCCTTACTTATTTTTCTTGCATTATCCCTTCATAATGTTGAACAGTTATTCTCATTGTTTATGCAACCTTCAAAGATGTCATTTTGACATAAATACTGCCTCCAACAGTGTATAATATCTGAGGACAAACGACTTTTTTGAGATTAAAATATTTCAAAAACCAAGTGTCCCCTTAAGACTTTTCATATGTAGAAAGAGATTTTTTACCTTTCTTTAGTCATATTTCTGTACCATTATAATTTCACATTAACACACGAAATATAGAAGATAGGGATTAGAACATCCAAGAGAATGGATACTAAATGAATTATTCTCCTTCCTTTTTTTTTTCCCATTACTTCTACCACCACCTTTACCACCACTGCCATTACCACCACCATATCCACCACCACCACCTAAATGTGCCACTCCAAGTAATATACACTTCTTTTGTGCCTTTGGTACTTCATCTGTGTTTTGCCTACTTAATTATGCTTAATTTGCGTCCTCTAACTATGTAGATTAGAAACTGATCAGTCACTTTCTTTTTCCCTAAAGAGTATCAAATGTAATATCTGTTTGAATGTCTTTCTTTTGGACCCTAAGGGTATGTGCAGTTTTAGAAAATTGTATTTATTTTGTAACAGCTACAGCTTAGTTGGGGTGTGTTAAGTGTATTTTACATTATTCAGTTCAAGACTGATAGTGTTACTTGCATATGAAATTGAAATTACTGTCACTTACATTGATTGGGTTTCATTAGGTAAAATACCCTACTTTTGGTCTCTATTTGCTACATCTTTTTATGCATTATGCCTTGATTCTCATGAACATTGGGTGTCGTTGTATTGACCGTGAGGCTACTGCTATATAAGAGCCCATTTGTGATTACATCAACACATAAAACACAAAAATCAAGAATTCTGTTGCTGCAATGAGCAGCTATTTTGAAGGGTCGAGAACTATCAGGAAACTAGATGAAAAACGGAAGTTCAACTTTGTCAACTAGAAAAGTAGTTCACATTAAGACCAAATGCAGAAATTATTCATGATTGACCTATGGAAGATGGATCAAAGAAGAGATGGAAGAGAAAGCCTATAAAAGAATGACTGGGTCATAAAGATCAGATAGTACCCCAGAATGAAATCCATGCATTTATTACAAGTCTTTGTTTTGAAATCATGTATGTGACATCCATTGAATTCAACATATGTTCTCTGCTATTGACAATTACTGACTTCCTGATTTGAGTCTCTTCTCATTTCTCACATTATATAAAATGATGTAAAACTGTCTTTGAAGGCAGATCCATTTCTTGTTTCTGTTTTTCGTAGACAAATACATTGGTGGCATTCACATAAATGTCAAATCATGTTTTGTTTTGCATGTAGTGTTTTCAGACTTCCAGTTTATACACTTCAAGCCTTCCCACCTCAAACATCGTATATCACTAAGTCGTTATATCATCTATTGACCGTAAAGTAATCCTGAATGTTTGAAACATTTCAGTGTATTGCTTATCTCAGAAAACAAGCCACACACATTCACACAAACACCCCCAGCCCCTGCAAAAAGAAAGAAAGAAAAGAAAAAAAAAGTCACTTGCAGACTGGTTTCTCAATGAAAGAAAAAGAACAATTACAACACACCATTGCTTGTTTAAATTCAGGTTGCTTTTGCATGCCATATGCAGATCATTTTTCATTTCTGTGTTTTCCTCGTTTGAGCTCATTTCTCATTCGTGTTTTTGTCTCATTTGTTTCCATCAGCAAATGCCCAGCACACCAGGGTTTGTGGGATACAATCCATACAGTCATCTCGCCTACAACAACTACAGGCTGGGAGGGAACCCGGGCACCAACAGCCGGGTCACGGTAGGAGAATCAACTATTACAGCATCCGGCAAACAACTGGAATTGACCAGAAATGCCTTCAGAGTTAGGTCCTCTTGAATCATAAGCACAGCCACTTTTAAAAACTTTTTTAACCTGGCTTTTTGACTATTTTAAACATTCATTGTACTATCTTACTCTGAAAAAAAAAAAGAAATCTGAATTTGTATATGGAAGAAAAGAAAAATCCATTCTGTTTGGTGGTCAGTAGGGGTAAAGCCTTGAGCACTTAACACTCATACTGTCTGTAGACAAACTGAGAATTTCTTATGGTTAAAATATCCTTTCTGAGGTGAAGAATATTTTTTATTTTTCTAAGGTAATTGGCATTTGTCTGAAGGACTCAGTTTCTTAGTAAATGTTGAGCTTTCAGACCTGGCCTTTTCAGGGCTGGAAAGCTTTTGGCTGGCCTACCAGTTTGAATTGCTACACATAATTATTTGTCTTTTGGATTTAATAGCTGACCTTCTAACTAAAACTCATTTTTCTCCAGTTAAAATGAGAAAAGATTTTAACGTCACTTCAAAGAATTGCAGAATGAAAGTTGAATGAAATTAATTTGAGGTATCAGACTAGACCTGTACAACTAGGTGTGCGTTTCTAATCTGAAGTACGTATAACGGATGTGATTTCTGAAACTTAGGATGTTTCATTTAAATGATCAGCCTATCAGAATTCAAACTTCAAAGTTTTTGTTTTAAAACCATCTTAAACTCTATCCAAGGAAGTTTAGGTACCAAAAGAAAATAACCATAAAAATGATTTACTGAAAATAAAGATAAATCCAAAAGTCAAATACTTATATACATTGGAATGTGGTGTTAGTGAGAATTTGTACAACTCAGAATGGCTGTAAACTTTTTAATACCTGTTTTTCATTTGCTGTATTCATAAATACTAAGTGCCTTCAATGAATAACTTCAAAAAAGCCCTCTCACCCTGTAGTCAAGCTAGAGCTGAAAGCTTGTAACTATCAAACTTTATGTCTATCTTGGTAAGCATATTGCTTAGCTTGATAGATTTTGTTTGTCTAAATTTTCCATTGTTTCTGCATAATTTGTACTTCATAAGCATATCAAGTTTTATGTGCCATGCATATTTCATGGTATCTGAAAAGAATTCTGACAGACTTTGTGTATGTATGCATTTCACAATGCATACAATTTTTATGTGTATCAGTACATGTTTTTCCCTGCCCTACGTGTGTTGTTTCACAAGTGTAATGAATGGCAAGGTTATCAAATGGTAAAGAACATTTTCATTTAAACAACAAGCAGAATCAATTTTGGGTCATTCGTGTTAATGCAGAAGTTTATTTAAGGGCAGTGAACAAGAAAATGATTACTTTTAATAGCTCTATACAGTCAGCTCTTGATTATCTATATTAATGGAATAGAAATGGTAACTATAATATTAGAATAACTTGATTTTTGGTTTCTGTAAGCATTTTGCTCTTAACATGGATATAGTTGTGGGGATTCTCTGTTTTGAAAGTGAGACCACTCAGTGGAGACTTACTAGGAAAAGGAAAGTGTACTCACTACCTCTGGGCCTTGGTCAATCATCTGTCTCCCCCCACTCCTTCTTGGCAAATGTGAGAACCCAGCATTTGGAGTGGACACTCCCTCCGGAAAGATTAGGAGAGTTGTTGGGCATGGAAAATTTGGTGTTTTGGTTCTTTGTGGTTGTTTTCTTTGTATTATTGTTATCATAACAGCAGATTAAAGTATAATTAAACTGTTGTGTGAAGGGATTAGAAAATGTGGAGGTTTTACACTACCTTTTTTATATGAGTTGACTTCTGAAAGTTCGTGGAAGGATTCACATTATCTCTTAATTTCATTTTTTCACCAACTTTTTGAAGTACCCTCATATATCTAATTTAAACTGTATTAAGATTTAGTAGCTCTGATTTTGACCATTATAAAAGCATTTTAATTTTAAGATGACCCCAGTTATGCATTACTTTGGGGGGAAGGGCTCCTATTTGGTATTGTCTGTAAAGTGCCTTAGGCAGTCAGTGATTTGAAAGAATGATTCTGTGAAGTCCTGTGAAATATCTTCCTGTGGACTATGCAGAACACTGGATTTCCCTGATGAGTCCAGTCCACTTGGACAGTTGCAGGCAATAAACACTTCATAGAGCATGTTGAGGCCTTCTGGCATCTCATGATAGCTCTGAAATGGAATTCCTAGTCATTTCTTCATTCAGACGATGATAAGCATTCTCTTAAGTACAGATATGAAAACGGGTTGAGACAAAATGTTAAAAACACTGTATTTCTGTACATTAATGGAAATTCTGTCCTAGAAGAAAACCCTTAAATAAGACCCTAACAGAGAAACTGCCAAGAATTGGGAAAGAAACAACAACAAAAAACTCTTGAGTAGCCAAGATAAATTCCTCAAAATCATGGACTTTATTCATAGGAGATTTTCCTAGGACCTTACTCTTATGCAAGCACAGTTACTTGTTTTCCCAACTCATTGCAAATTGGAAGCAGAAAATTGGAAAGAGAGAGTGCTGCTGCTAAAGGTGGGTTTCCTGATAGCAACAAGGAAAGAAACAGATCAAAAAAGGCACCGCACTCCAAAAGCGTAACCCCTGGGCAATTGATTTAGTAACAGAGCCAGCAGGTTTTTCATGCCTCTAACAGAGGGTTACACTACAGCAAAGCAGTGGTTGTTTCTAATTGACTCTTACTGAGAAAATTTTAAAGTGTGTTCAGTGAAAAAAATTTTTCAAGGGTAAAGAAATGTTTTAAGACATTGTAGAACAATGTCTGTCTGAGATGTTAAGTAAATTGGAGGTGTATAATGATATAAATCTTCAGTATCCTGAACACCAGCTGGAATTTAACTTTGTAATTGTTTGGGGGTATATTTTGGTTGTTTTTTGGCTTTTTTGTATTTCTAAATTGACAGGTCAATGTAGTGAAATTTGGCCTCGATGTATAGATGACTCATGTACCTTTTGGGAAAAAGGAGGGGGAAATAAGCAAATTGATTAATGTTATAAAAAGCAATTCTTTGAAAAATATCAAAGAGTAAATGTTACTATACTTTGTTTTTAAAGTGTTTTAATTCATACTTAAAGCTTGAAAGCATAGGCATTTTAAAATTCTTTAACCTCTTTAATTTTTTTAAAAATTAACAGTGGTTTACCACCTTCAATTATGGGCACAATTCTAACTTTATTTGTAACCCACTTCATGGAATTCTGAAGGTTTATATTGGATATGAGTTGGAAATGCTCTTTAATAACTTCATGTGTGAAGAAGCAGACTTGTGTGTGTCCTTTCCCTGAATCCATGACATAAGGTTAGCCTTACAGAAATTCCTCTTCCCCTTGAAAGATCTCCTACAAACCTTAATGTAGATCTCCCTGTATGTGCTGCTCACATCACCACCATTGACAATTTCCCATGGCTCGTCTCACTCCATTGCCCACTGCTGGCTAAAAACAGGGTCTATCTGCATGGGCACCAGCATGGAAGGAGCAGAAAGAGAGGGTACTAATTCAGAGGTGAAATGCTTTCTAACAACTTGGTATATGAAGAAGTAGAGTTATTAAAAAGTATATAAGGAAGGAGGGAGACCCTAGTAGGAAAAGGAAGCATTTCTTGATCACAGTGGAAAGGGGCGCAAACATGCTAATAATTCCTGAGACTTTAATGAAAAGTAAGGATATGATTGGGACCCCAGCCCACAATGGAGGAGTGTCCTTGGGGTTTTATCACAGTAGCAACAGAAGAGGAAGAGAACAAAATGTCACTTTAGTTTTCTCATAAGGATTTGCCAATACCTGCCTTTTGATAATTAGAGTAAAGCCAGCACCTCTTCCTCCCACCACCCGCAGCCTGGCAAAGAGAGTCAATATCAGGGGTCTCCCAGAAATTTTGAAATTAAGTATGATTCAGCCATGATTTTTCTTATTCTGGGTCCTTAATCAAATGCAGTCATATATGTTAAGAGGAGACTGAAAAGTTCAGAAATAGGCACTCTTGGGTTAGCACTATCTGGAGCATCTACCAGAAGCTGTTTGGTATCTCTCACCTAGGTCTTAGCCCATAAAAACAACCAGTCATCTTTCTCTTTCCTTCCTTTTTTATTTTTTCTCTCGCCCACTTTTTTCTTTACCTTTTTAAAAAGTATTTTTCAGTTTCTCCTTAGCCTCCTTTTCTTCTGTCTTTTCCTGAACATCCCATTTTTCCTTTTCCTCTTATGTATTTCCCACAAAACCAGAAATTTTTAATGCAATGGAGCTTCATGATATAAGACCTCAAAATAACATAATCAGGCCCCATGTCTGCCTGTACTCTGTTACTGGTAAACTTGTTTGCTCCTACACTATGATTAAGACTAAGAAAGATGTGACTAGTTTACACTTCTTGATCCCCTCTATAAGAAAACTACAAGGTACGGACAGAGAACCTTAAGGGAAATCAAATCTAGTCATGGCAAAGGATATAAGAAGGTTTGGTTTTTCCTTTTTGTTTTTGAACCTGTGATATAGCTTTTCTGTTACTGTTTATGTGGGAGCGCATTTCGATATAGGTACAAAGTCCCCTCAGTAGACAGTGTGAGTGTGGTAAGTGCTAAAGGTTCAGATTCTGCGGCAGATAATCAAGTGTTGACTGTATGTGTAATGGTAATTGAGCAAAATAAAAGGGTGCCAGGTAATGTCCTAAATGTCAGGCGTTTGATATATAACCATATATTTTCAATGTATGGATTGTTATGTAATGTTTTATTTGTTCTTTCAGCCAGGTTGTAAGAGCAGTGGCAATAAACTGCTAAGTAAAACATTTTAAAAATTATTTGCTTAAAGTCATTTTCTTTTGATGCGAACATTTCTGAATTTGCAGTAATAGCTATTTTCAGTGGAGAAAATATAAGAATCTTGTATCCATGGACGAGTAGAAGAAAGGCGCATTAGAATTTTTTAAGGGACTCTCTTTTCAGTTTGCTGGTGAACTCCTTGCAATTGAATAATCAATGTATTTAACTCTTTTGTAGGCATCCTCTGGTATTACGATTCCAAAACCCCCAAAGCCACCAGATAAGCCGCTGATGCCCTACATGAGGTACAGCAGAAAGGTAGGCGCCCAGGAACTGGAAAGGAGTGAGGGCTGCCGTCTTTGCTTCTTTGCTTTACATCCAATTTCAGATCAGCTTAGCCAGCTTTTCTATGCATATTCAGAGGAAAGGATAAGAAATTGTAGTTCTTAAAGAGATTAGTTCTGATTTCAAAATTCCAGAACTAAAATCCGACAAGAGGAACATGATTAAACACAAGGGTTCTTCAAAAAGTTTGTGGAAAAATAGAATTAAAGATAATACAAATCTTTCCATGAACTTTTTGAAGTACCCTCATTAATTGTTAAAATCCTTAAGATAGAATATTCTGTGGCCATTAAAGTAATACCTTTTTGGACAATATATAATGACGTGGAAAAAGTGTAAAGTGAAAAAAATATATAAAACTACATATATTAATATCTTTTATAAAAATAGTAAAAACCACATATTAGTTTGAAGGGGAAAAAAGCCTGGAAGACAAGGTTATCTCTAAGCAGAAAGCTTATGGTAATTTTTATTGTCTTTACACGTCCTTGAATTTTCCAATTTTTTGGTGATGAACCTACATTACTCCTAAAATAAAAAAAATACAGTTGGTGTCTTTATTAAAGGGAAGTGCATGTTAATCTCTATCTAGAACTGTTAAACTTTTGGTCATAATTATTATATATGTATTTGACAAAATGATGTATTGTATTCTGCAAATTAACCACTTTCCTTCTAAATTCACGTGAACTTTTAGAGATATAGACTTATTGAGTTAACTCATCTTAAGTGTCTACAGTGATTGGAGATATTCTTGGCCTATTAAATTTGGAAGTATTTAGGAGTGAAGTGACTTGATACCTAAGATCTACCTTAAAATAATGCAGCAAGTTAAAGATGAAAGGAGATCCGGCCTGTCATTGATAATTGTTGAAGCAGGCTGATGAGTAATAGGAATTTGATACTGTTCTCTCTGCTTTTGTTTATGTTTAAAAGTTTCCATTTTAAAAAGTGTTTTTAAAGGTCTATATGTTTAGGCATCAATATTGAAATAGCACCTGTTTCCTTTTTAAGGTCTGGGACCAAGTAAAGGCTTCCAACCCTGACCTAAAGTTGTGGGAGATTGGCAAGATTATTGGTGGCATGTGGCGAGATCTCACTGATGAAGAGAAACAAGAATATTTAAATGAATACGAAGCAGAAAAGGTAGGGTGGGGCTGCAGGAGGATGGATACAATGTGAAGTGCATAAACACTGGCTTATTATTTGTAAAAGAAACATAAGATTTGATCAGAAAGCTGAGGCTGCACTAAGGGTCTTTCTGTCTGAGTCAAGTCACTTAATTTCTCTAGGCCTCATTTTCCTTGTTTGTAAAAAGGAGATAACTATCACAATACCCTGCTTACATCATATCTTTGGATGTTCAAATGAGATAATATAGGTGTGCATTATTATCTGCAAAATGTTAATTATAAAACTGAAAAACATTTGAATTTCAGATAGAGTACAATGAATCTATGAAGGCCTATCATAATTCCCCCGCATACCTTGCTTACATAAATGCAAAAAGCCGTGCAGAAGCTGCTTTAGAGGAAGAAAGTCGACAGAGACAGTCTCGCATGGAGAAAGGAGAACCTTACATGAGCATTCAGCCTGCTGAAGATCCAGACGGTAAGAAAATTTTGAAACTGTGGTTTTGTTTATGCTTTCTCTCAGAATTAAAATATGAGAAATCTCTTTAAGTTTTTATTTCTTAAATAGAAAATGAAGTATAATTTAAGTACCATTTCAATATCTTGATTATTTTGAGTATGATTTATGTGAATTTCCCTAAGAAAAAGAATTGCGCTTTTCATGGCAGACAATAGCGAAAACTATTTATTCTTTGTTAAAATTCTTGTTCTCAAAATCATGAAGGGTTTTTGAGTCACAATCGGGATTTTGCCTCAATTGCTTTTAAAAAGCTAATTGCCTTCTAGTAATATTGTTTTCTTATTGTTTCCCTAAATTTGTTGAATTAAAGACTCTTAAGGGAGAAAGTTAATGAGTGGGTAGAAGCATTATGAAATTTCCTTTCTAGTTAATTCAGAAATCCAACAAGAATTTATAGTTATAGCTCATGAGACCACTCTTGAGGTCATACCCATACAAATTTAATACATACACACACACATAAATGGCAGAGCTTCCTAATTGCCATTCCATGAATAGTTTGCATGTGTGCAGATTGCATACCTCTTCCTCTGCAGTGAGGCAGGGTCTGAGGCTGCACGGAGCCCCAGAGATAGCCACCTCCAGCTATGAGCACACACATCTGTATGTCTAGCGTGCCATATAAATATTATTTTCTCTTTGTGCTTCTGTGATGCAGAAAAGATTGGACACTCTACCTACACGTGACAGAAGCATCACGAAAATAATTTAAGATCCCATTTTAAAGTAACAGTTACAAAGAGGAAGCTTTTAAGAGCTTTAAAGAAGAGACCAATGAGGGAGGAAACAATAACACCACCTAAAGAATTAATTGATACTCTTAAAAGGAGGGAAAAACAAAAATGGTTTTTCAAAAGAATGAACTGGGATATTGACAATGTTCTCATAAATACAGACAATAAAATATAATAATATAGACAAGAATATGTAATGGAAGACATATTGCAAGTTAGGCAGAATCAACAATGCTAAAGACACATCAGCATACACAGACCTTAATTACTCAGATGGGGTGATTAGTGCAAGAGAAACATACAGAACTAAGAAACAAGAAGAAGATCCAGTCTTCAAACAATTGGGAGGGTGGGGGTCAGTACAAGAGGAAACAGGCTAGCAACATAGAGGCTACAAGTAGGAGGGGGTGATTAGTGCAAGAGAAACATACAGAACTAAGAAACAAGAAGAAGATCCAGTCTTCAAGCAATTGGGAGGGTGGGGGTCAGTACAAGAGGAAACAGGCTAGCAACATAGAGGCTACAAGTAGGAAATAGTTAAAGTTTTCATTAAGTGAAAGATAACAGCATGAACATTGAGGACTGAAAAGATTCACTTAGGAACAGTCTCAAACTGCTGTTTTTAAGTAGGTAAGATCTTAATGCTGCTAGTAAGAATAGACAGGCAATAACAAAGATGCCGCATAAGAATGACTTTAGACTTGGACTTTATCCCTCAGAGCTGAGTAGAAAGAGGAAGACTGAGGATGTAGAAATGCACATTAAAACCAAGAGAAGGGTGGCGTAAGTACAATAGCTGCTACCTTCTTTAAGAGGACTGTCTAAAGATCTACAGGACATCCACAGTTATCCACAGAAGACAGTGAAGGCCTTTGTAAATGAGACTATGAGATGAATAGCTGGTGAATTAGATAATAACTAGAAAAAATATACCCCCCCATATCCCATCCTCCCACAAAAAAAATCAGACAACTAAAGTGCAGCAAGGAAGGACAAGTCCAAATTGCTAAGACATTATTTCCCCTACCAGTGAAAAGAAAGCAAAAAATAACAACAAAAAAAGATAACTTAGATGGAGGTAGTGCAGTTGGACCATATATATAACCTTACATGTGAAAAACCCTTCCTGAAAAAGCAAAAAGGTTACAGAATTTTTAAAACTCTGTCTTATCCCAATAGTTTTAATTTCACAATTATGTATCCTAAAGAAATTAGTCAAAAGGAAACAAAGGGATTTTTTGTTTGTTTGTTTGTTTGTTTTGTCTTTTTCGTGCCGGTAAGGGGATCGCAACCCTTGGTGTGGTGTCGCCCACACTGCGCTCAGCCAGTGAGTGCACCGGCCATTCCTATATAGGATCCGAACCCGCAGCGGGAGCGTTGCTGCGCTCCCAGCGCCGCACTTTCCTGAGTGCGCCACGGGCTTGGCCCCACAAAGGGGTTTTTTTAACTTTTTACAAAAACAAGAGTTTGTAGCTGTGATGTTTATGATAATTAGGGTTTTAGGAACTACTTAATTGCCAAATAATTAGGGAGGTGCTAAACTATGAGAGCAGCACAGTGTGGGCCTCTGCAGCACGGTTTCCTAAACTGTCCCTTCACCTCTGGGGGGACACTAAGGTGATTAGGTGGCTCAGAGAGGAACTTTTGTTTTAATGTGCATTGCTTAGAGAAAACATTCTCTTTTTTTTAATTAATGGTACAGGTTGTTAGCAGATATGTGGAAAATTGTGAAGGTGATAAAGCAAAGGCTGAGATTAAGGAAACGCATTGCTATTAAAAATAAGCAAGTAAATCAGACCCATATTATATGTATATGAACTTGAGTAGTACCATTACATACTGACAGCAACTGTATAAGTGTACAAATTGACAAAAATTAAAAGCAAATTTGGAATCAAATATTTTTTTTCCCCATTAAATTACT
Organism: Galeopterus variegatus; assembly: GCF_000696425.1. Classification (NCBI taxonomy): domain Eukaryota; kingdom Metazoa; phylum Chordata; class Mammalia; order Dermoptera; family Cynocephalidae; genus Galeopterus; species Galeopterus variegatus. The sequence goes on along the minus strand of NW_007729647.1, from coordinate 186,862 downwards.
TCAGGGCCTTAATGGTTCTTTAATAAAGTGTAAATGCTGGTGCGGGAAAATGAATATTGCTAGAGATAAGTTTTTCTCTGCAGTGATAAGTTGATTTTACAAATGGGCATTGTCATTTAATTTTTAAATGCTGTGGTGACAAAGACACCACCCAGTTCATATGTTGTTCATCAGTTAAATGCCTTAAATTACTACCAAGGGAGTGAAACATTCAGCAAAATTTCAATTACTGTCATCATGTGCAGCCTTTTTGTTGGTTCCAAAGCCAAAAGAGATATGGTTACAGCCCATTAGCATTTCAGCCAAATCCTTCTCAGACATACATTATCATTTAAAGACTGTGAGACAAACTAATACCTTGGCCAGTGAACACATTTGTGTCCTCTGTATGGTTTTTATCAAGTGACTGCCCCAATACTCCCATGAGTGTGGTCAGGCCCACTCGTTAGGCCAGAAAGGGCCATATTTCCTTCATAATTAAATGTTAACACTGTTACACTCTCCTGTTTATGGCTACTGGTGACCTAATTTCCAGGACGTCTTGTTCATTCCAGATTATGATGATGGCTTTTCAATGAAGCATACTGCCACCGCCCGTTTCCAGAGAAACCACCGCCTCATCAGTGAAATCCTTAGTGAGAGTGTGGTGCCAGACGTTCGGTCAGTTGTCACAACAGCTAGAATGCAGGTTCTCAAACGACAGGTCCAGTCCTTAATGGTTCATCAGGTAAAGTCACAGAACATTTGTTACAATAAACTGGGCCTGTGCCGTAAATTCCAGATGACATGCTTCTTACACCATGCGTAAATATACCTGTTAAATATTTCAGTCTAACCTATTCCAGATTTGGGGAAGAGGTTTAAGGGAGTGGACCTTTCCCAGAGGTTTAATGAGTTTGTCATTACAAACTGTAACATACAACCTTGTAATGGAAGGTATATCCATTAAGAAATACGTGTAAACTCAAGAATTTTGAGGCACCCTGTCAACCTTTACTGCTTTACTAAATATTTTTTTTCCAAAGAAATTACTTACGCCTGAAACAGTGTTCTCTAACATTTACTTATTAATCAGTCATTCCTCTGTGCTTCATTTTATATTTTTAAAATCTTACCTGAACTCATGATATAAGTAATTCAAATTAAAAATTCAAAACATTATTTGTCACACTGTTCAAAAGTGTGGACCATTAAAAAATGAGACATATTCTGTTTGATATTTACTTTAGAGAAAATAATTAACTAATTATAAAGCTTGATCATATGTCTTACAGCGAAAACTAGAAGCTGAACTTCTTCAAATAGAGGAACGGCACCAGGAAAAGAAGAGGAAATTCCTGGAAAGCACAGATTCATTTAACAATGAACTTAAAAGGGTATCCGTTTAATGTGTTATCTATACTTTTATCACTGTGCCTTTTACTTTTTTTTCTCATTCTTCTTTCCAAAATAATGTTTTTACTAAATGTTGTTCACCTTGAAGTAGGGTTAACTTTACTATATAGCCTTTAAGATCTTTGCTTTATAAAATATTTCCATTTTCTGGCAAAGTTGTAATAAATTTGAAATATCATGTAGTACACACAAGTACTCGGCCTGTACAGCCTTCTTATGTTCTAATTTAAACTCCATGCAGTCATTAATTATTTTCACATTGGGGGGATTTTTTCTAATCCTCATTAGATATAGTTCACAGTCTGTGCTTTGTATTAAAACAGGTAAATCTAGTATTTGGTAGCATTAAATATAAAATGGAAGCTTTATGTATAATCCAGTACTTTCAGTATTGCTTCTCCAACCACTCTTATATTTGATGTTATACAGCTGCTAGAGCAACTTTCTTCTCCTGTGGACACAAGAGTTTCAGCGTAGACCTAGAACCATGTTTTTTTCTCCCATCTATATATATATAATTCATAGGCAAGAAAACCCACCTTTGAAATAATATCTCTGGTTCAAAGATTATTAAAAAGAAACATTACTAAGAGAATTTAATTTTTTCCTGACTAGTTGTGCGGTCTGAAGGTAGAAGTGGATATGGAGAAAATTGCAGCCGAAATTGCACAGGCAGAGGAGCAAGCCCGCAAAAGACAGGAGGAAAGAGAAAAGGAGGTGGTGGAGCAGGCTGAGCGCAGTCAGAGCAGCATCGTTCCTGAGGAAGAGCAAGCGGCACACAAAGCTGAGGAAAAGAAAGATGACGAAAGCATTCCCATGGAGACAGGTACCCACCAGCGACACCAAAGAGAATGTCAAGGCTTTTTACAATTGTCTTTAGTTTTGATTTTTCTTTCTAAATGCTTTTCAGAAGTCACTCTATTAATCTTTCCTTTTGAATTATTTTCCATGTGACCTACCCAATTCTTTCCAAATCTTATCTCCAGTCTTGCCGTTTGAGGTCTTGCTTATGTGCCCAGATTGATTCATGTCATTTTCTGGCTTGAGAATATAAAGTAGAAAGGTGCAGTGGCTAAGGATACTGGCGCTAGAGTCAGACAGATCTAGTACTGCTTTACTACTTGCTAGCACTGACTTTGGATAAGTTATTTTATCTCAGTTTCCTCATTTGTAAGTATTCTAGGACCTGCCTCTGACAGTGAGTTCCAGTACTGGGCTTGACATGATATTGACATTCAATATTTTAAACTTTATTGTTAATATTATTTAAACAAGATGCAGTTATTGCTCTTAAGATGATCATCTTTGGTGTTCCAGGCACCAAAGCATTCAGCAGAATGAAACCTGCAAGCCAAATCCTGCTGCCACCTGTTTTTGCAAATAAAATTTTACTGGAACACAACTACACCTGTCTGTTAACATTTCGTCCATGGCAGCTTTTGGGCTACAACAATATAGTTGAGTATTTGCCACAGAGTGCCTGGACCACAAAACCTAAGATATTTAGTCTAACCCCTTTACAGTCAAAGATTGCCAACCCCATCCTAGAAAGACTTACTTCTAGGTATACTGATTTTCCTGATTAAAAGCATCCCTCAAAGTAAAAAATAACACGTAAAAGTTAAATAAAGTACTGTTTAAATCGATTATTACTTTAAATGTTGAGATCACCTTCTTTTCTGGCACTATTTTGGTCCTGCTTAGTACGTTACGTAAACAGGACTAAGCTAAAGGTAATTATGGGAAACACAACCAAAGTCTTCCTGGCCCACTGGTGCAAGAAGTGGGAGGGACAATATCATAGTTTGTACTCGGATGACAACCTCTGATTGTCATACTTCGTACTCAGATGACAACCATCTAGAAAATATTTAATGGAATGTATCTTTACCAAATATTTGTACAGAATTTAATTCAGCAAATTAATATTTAAGATAGTTGGATTTTAAGTTTTATTATCTGAGCCTCTTTCTGTTTTGTATGAACGTGTTTTTATCTTAACGAAGTTGGAGCACGAGCATGTTTGTGGTTAAAGCAAGAGCTTGAAAATTAGAATATAGTTTTTTGCTCATTTTGCAACTAGACAGAACACTCAGTCCTTTGTCTCTGTTTTGTCATCGATGCGTGGGACATGTCTTATTCTTAAGGCCTATCACTCTTTACTCATATTCCATCCTTTCAGGTTAAGGGGAAAAAAACTGAAGAAAATCGTTTGAGATCATTAGAGTAAAAATCTCATGCTCTTAATTTCTTGCAGGAAATGGCCCCACATGACTTTTAATAAATTATCTAAAATATCAACCTTATATTATTTCCTTACCTGCTTTCTCCTCATTTAATCCAAAACACTTCAGAACAGCACTCTCCAATCGAAATAAAATGAAAGTCACATGCCATTTTAAATTTTCTACTAGTGACTAGTGACATTTTTTCAGTCAAGCAAAACAAGTGAAATTAATTTTAATAATGTAATTTTTTAACCCAGTATACTCTAAATAATATGATTTCAAAGTGTAATTAACATTTTTTTAATTATGAACGTTTTTACATGCTTTCTTCATACTGTGTCTTCCAGTGCATATTTTATACATATGGCACATCTCAATTTGGAAGCTGAATTTTCATCAGAACTATTTGATCTGTATTTAGATTTCATAAATTTACGGCTAAAAATAGATTTTCATACCCCAAATTGTTCCAAACATGCTGGAAAAATTCCTCAGCCACTTTGGCTCATTTCAAGTGCTTAATTGCCACACATGGCTAGTGGCTACGGAATTGGGCAGCACAGCTCTATACTGTCAGCATAATTAGAGTAATTTTTGCTTTGGAACTGACAGTGACAAATGTGTGATTACAGAGGAGACACACCTTGAAGAAACTACGGAGAGCCAACAGAATGGTGAAGAAGGCACATCTACTCCCGAGGACAAGGAGAGCGGGCAGGAGGGGGTCGACAGCATGGCAGAGGAAGGAACGAGTGACAGTAACACTGGCTCCGAGAGTAACAGTGCCACAGTGGAGGAGCCACCAACAGACCCCATACCGGAAGACGAGAAGAAAGAATAAATACTGCCTTGTTTTATGTGTTCTGAATACTTTTTTAAATGAAAAAGTGTTTTTTGGTTTTAATGGTGTTCTGTGGTTTGTGTATTAATTTTTTTCTTGTCCATATCACACTACCAAAGGCTTTTGGGCCATTTAGCACCATGAACCTAATGGCACAGTCAGTCACCTTTCTACGCGTTGTGAAGTGGCTCTTTTCCTTGGATCTTGTTTCTAGCCCTCAGCTGCTGAAAGCCTCAGAATTTAGATGAAGTGAGAAAACACCCACCTCTTTTAGAGAATTATCCTTTGATGCTGCAGAATCTACTCTTACAAATGCCTTCCTACAGCTCACTTGGGTGCTTACCAAAGCCATAGCTTTAAACCTTTCAAACCTCCCCATCAACAGCTTCCTGAAAGTCCCCTCTCTTGTTTACTTTTGTAAAGAGTAGCTTCTTGAAAACATAATCATGTGTGAGTATGTATTTGTTCACTTACCCTTTTTTATTTTTAATCAATGTCAGATATCAAGAGTTGTGTTAAGGAGTTGGGTGTAGCCTGCAACTAACTACACTTGGTTCTTACTGATCCAGAAATGGTCTCCATAGTTAAAAGTAGTTACTAGGTTATGAAATAGTCATTGAAATGAACACAGCACATGTACATTATCTATACTGCCTTTTGTTATAATTAGTATTGGGTATGTTCTGGTAAACTCATCCTTATTGTACAGGAAAAAAAAAAAATTACTTTTTTTACCAGGTTTCCCAAAGACAGAATAGATCACAAAGCTTAAGGAATTGAATATTCATATATTCAACTAGATAACTTCAAAATGATTAGCCCATTCCAGAAGCCAAACAGCTGGAATTAAGTTCATTCACTTGAAATTATTTTACAATAATCGAAACATTCAAAACCTCAAGGCTCAGGATCCCATAGATCAGAGCCTACCTTTTTGATAAACTCTTAGTAAAGTCTTGGAGACTAGAAGCAAGATAGTTTGTGACACGTAAGCTTCCCAAAAACTAGAATAGATTTTTACTGAATAGTGGTATATCTGATGGTATATGTTTCTTAAAGGTCCAAATGTAATAAAAAAAAAAAAAGAAAAACAAAAGGTCTCAGTGTTTTTAATGCACTAAACGTTTATATGCAAGACAAACATACAATTTTGTTTCTATGGTGTAATACAGTATGGAATGGCGACTCATAGCCATTATAAATTTGCATACTCGGGCCCCTTGTGTCACCCAACTATGTCTGTAAACTGCAGCATAGTAAGTTCACTTGTACAAGACACTTACGAAAATCGGTTTCCTTATAGGCATGTCACATATGGTGGGTTAATCTTTGACTCCAAAAGTAAAGGGAATACATTCCTGAATTAACATGAGGAATATAAAGAAACCTATGACATTTAAATTATCTTTTCTTTTTTTTTTTTTTTTTTTTTTTTTTTTTTTTTTTTTTTTTTTTTTT
>NW_007729647.1:87403-180930 GCF_000696425.1 Galeopterus variegatus | reverse complement strand
AAAATTCCTTAAATAAAAAAAGGGAAAAAAAAAAAACTCTGTGATTTTAAATTTTTTTTTTTTTTTTTTTTTTTTTTTTTTTTTTTTTTTTTTTTTTTGTCTTTTTCCGTGTCCGGCAACGGTTTGCAACCCGCAGTGTTGCCCCCGTACCGGACCGGGACCAGCAATGGGATCGCAACCCTTGGTGTTGCCCCCGCGCCTCGCTCAGCCAGTGAGCGGGAACCGGTCTGTATGTGGGATCCGAACCCTCGACGGGAGTGCCGCCGCGCTTCCCAAGCCGCGCACTAGCGCAGTGCGCCACCGGGCCGGCCCGACATTTAAATTATCTTTTAAAAAACATGGCTAAATAATAAATGTAAGCTCTGTTCTTACATGGGGACAACTCTGTACTGGCATGACTTAATTTACAGTGAGTTCACTGCTGTTGAGCTCACGACACATCCGTGACTGTGTATGACTCCACTCTGTTCAGCCTCCTGAGAGAGGATGGGAGGAAGCTCGATGCTGGGTGGAAACAACTCTTGACATCTGTTTTTCTGAATAATACGTGGAACCTTTCTCCTATTATTTTGTAAGTCAAAGAACTAATTTTTCAAATATCTGTTTCTGGGTGGTGAGCATTGTGGGGCTAAGAACTCTGACCATCTCATCCCCCTCTTTGATACATTTTAATTGGGCAGAGAAGTTATTACATAATATGAGAGGAAAACAGTACCAGTGCAAGATACTGGGTTATGTACTTATGGTATGAAAAAGTCTCTAAGAGAATGGACGTGGTTCCTTTGCTAAGCTGGAGGTGGCAGTGGGAAAACAAGTCTATCTAGACCGAGCTGCCCACGCAACAGTGGCAATTGGCTGAAGAGCAAATTAACTCATGGAATTTGACAGCTTTTAATCTCAGGAGAGGGGAAGATTGAATTGAAAATCCCCTTTGTCACAGTCATACGTGTAACATCAACGTTTGAGATGTTTCTTAGTTTGGGGGGAAAAAAATGTTTCTGAGTTTGAGAATGTGGAATATAGTAGAGGTCTTCGATTCCCCCTCCCCCCCGTATCTCCATAGGCATTGGGCAAGTAGCTTAAGCTCTGAGCCTGTTTCAACTATAAAATAGATTGAAATACTTTCTATCTCATTATCCTTACTGCTCCAAAAGCCATGGTTTTTGGTGCAATTATTTTGAGTATGCATAAAGTTTGAGGGCTTAAATTGTGTGTGTGTGTGTGTGTGTGTGTGTGTATGTATTTGTGTGTGGATTGCCAGTACGGGGATCCAAACCCTAACTGCTCAGCCTAATTTTATTAATGTTTAACAACAAATGGGAGAAAGGAATCCTCCATTGTCTCCTAGTTTTCTCACAGGAATTTCAAATGCTGTAACTTTCCCTGTCAACAAACAAGTTTTTTTAAATGGCTCTCCTACAGTACATGATAATTAGGCATTCTATAAAGCAAAGCATTTGGGAGAAGTAAATAGGAGCTATCCCGCTTTCACGTGATAATGGGAATGCCTTATGGAAAAGGTGTAATACTTTGTATTTGAATAGGGAACCTAAGTCATGTGTATCTATTGAAGTTTAACTAGATCCCTCCAAATTTTTAGTTTTGGTCCTATACTTTTAGATACCAGTTTTGGGTTTTAGACAGTTGGTGCTGACAGTGTGAAACTCCGGTTGCCGGCAGTTAAATGGAAGCTTTGGTTTCTCCTGTGAACAGGCATTGAAGCTGGGATTTTACTTTGCTAAATCCTCATTTCAGAAATAGTTCCCCTCCACCCCCAAGCACGACCGCACACAGTCTGCCCACCTGGTTTCAGCTAGTGCATAAGTTTTATCTTGTTTTTCACCGCTGGGCAAACCTTGCTGGAACAACAATAATTGACTTCTTAATGATTTGCACATTAGAGTACTTAACATCTTTGCAAATGAAAAATCCACTGTGCAATAACAAGTTAAAAGGGATCCAGAGCCTTTTTTAGAAGGAATTGTGCTCAATTACAATTTGGCTTACTGTGATGTTTCTTTGATCAGTATGGTAAGGAAAATACTGAGTTTAGTAGAAAACGATGTCAAGATGAATTATACAAAACTTCGTAAATGTCTTAATATTAGGTTAAACCATATGAAATTGCCAGTGCAGCTTTTTAATCTACAAAATGACAGTTTCACCTGATTCAACATAACAATTCTGCATTTTATACTCCAAGAATAAGCTCTTAATGGCAGTTTTCTGAGTGTGAAATGATGAAACTTTCGGTTTACCAGACTGACCTGTACTTCTCTAATAGTTTCACTGCATATCGTTAAGCAAAACCCTGATTAAAATGCAATCTCAAAACTAGTATTTAATAGCCTTACTTTTCAAATATATTGTGGTAAACATAGTTAAACTAGCTCGCTTATGTTCACATGTTTTTTCATTTCACACCAAAAAATGTCTTATAACTTTTTTGCATGTATGCAGGAGTAAAGAGTGTCGTGTGGGGAGGGGAAATTCCCAAGTGCTAAATCTCTTTTTACATAAAAACTGAGACAGTAACTGCAGAGGCTCATCCCTCTGATGAGCTACTTGAAAGGCAGGAAAGGTGGCCTCAGACTCCTTGACATTCATGGGAAGTGGGGACTTAGGTCAGTCACCTCCAGCACCGACCCAGCACTTAGTCCCCAGGTCCCTGAGGGTCACCTTGGCTCTGCTTTGGGAGTCCATCATCTCTTAAGACAGCTCATTCCTTCTTTAGTTAACTAAAAGTATTTCCTCTCATTGAGCTAAAATCTTGCTATAATTTCAGCCCCCTACTTGTTTGTACACCGTGGAGCCAAAAGGGATAAAAGTAATCCTAAGTAAAAGACCTTCAAATACGTCAAGACAAGTGCCCCTTGAGATCATTTCACAACACACAGTTTCCATCCTCATCATCCTGTTGTCTCTCTTCCAATGTCTCTCTTCCTGGTGAGCTGAGGGTAGAGAAAGACTATCCCTTTTCTATTTCTGAGGCCTAGACTGCTGGGAAGCATGTTTTCTCTAATATGGTAAAACTGTCGTTCCTCCCCAATGCATCACACTCAATCAAGGCACAACATCTCCAGACCTTGGAAACCATCTGTCTAAAATAAGGGGGTTGTTCTTGTATCTCAAGTTCCTGTAGAGCACAAAAATTTTGTAACTATACTATAGATTCAAAATCCATGAAATGATTGTTGACGAATATTTCCGTATGTGGCGAAATGGAGAGCGAGCAGGTTCAATTCACTAATGCAGTACTTCTCAAAGCTCAGTCATTTGCATACCATGTCACAAATTTTATTATTTTTGGGTACCACTTGTGCTATTATTGTCTAACTGCTTCCTTTGAATCAACATCTTCCACTTGAGTAATTTATGTTAAAAGGAAATTTTACATCAGTATCAATGTAAAACCATCGTCTTTTGTCATAACAAGAACACAGTCATAAACAAATATTTTAGCAGTTATATTTAAATACATACTATTTTAAAGAACATTATTTAGAAGGCCTGCATACCACCCAAAATTACCTCAAGGATCCCACATAGCAGTCTGGATAATGGTCTTTGGAGAAGACTGCACTAACAAGAAGGTATATTTCCTGCTACCTGGAGTTGCAGGGACCTTATCAACTTGGAAACTATCCCTGGGTCTACAGCAGTTCACAACTCAAAGGCAAATTAGTGAAAGTTGATTCCATGATCACCGAATAATAATAAAACCCAACACTTATTGAGCATTTACTATATGCCCATGTACTTTTAATTCTTTTTATTTTATTTCTTTTTATTTACTTCTAATTCCTGAAGTTAATATTAAAGTAGATGACTTTACCAATAAAATCTACAAGGGTACTTCAAAAAGTTCATGGAAAAATAGAATTGGAAGATAGTATGAATCTTTCCATGAACTTTTCAAAGAACCCTCATGTATTTATGATCTTGGGCCTGAGTTGATCAATCAACTCTTAAAAAGTATTTTTCCTGGGGAAAGAAAACATAGCCTCAGGCTGAAGCTCAAGGTACTAAATAACATGGAGATTGAACACTGGTCCTAGGGATTTCATCACTGGATCAATAACGCAAAAGACTCAAGACAAAAGAATCCAATTGGAGATTAGTGTTCTTATAATGGAAGAGGTAGGTGTAAAAACTATTCCCTTTTGAATCATCTCCTCCTCTCCAGATCTCTCTATACCACCAAAATGGAAAAATACACACACACACACACATAGACACACACACATAGACTTCAAACAAATGGCTTGTAAAGTTTGCGATGATCCAAGAGATTGTGCTGCATATCTGCATGTCTGACATATGGTGTGTTATATTTGGGTGTTACCCCATGTGGTTTCCTGTCAATCTGTGAGCAATGGGAACCTTTTAAAAGACATCCCTGGTTTGAGTATCAGAAATTTCAGGAAGTAGCAACATTGGGGGATATACTCTGCATTTTACCCACCTCTTCCTGTGTGAGTGCTTTGGGTAGGTCTTCCTCCATCTCCTCAAAAACAGCCATTTATCCTCAAACGTTAGCTTTAAAATACCTCCTTGAAACCATCAAATATCAGTCACAGTCTAAGTGGGCCATTCTCAAACTGAGCATCAGACTTTCTCCAGGGAAGCTGCCTGGGCCCCACCCAAGCCTACTGAATTAAAGAATACCAAGGAAGAGCCTAGGAGTCTAACATGCCAAAGTTTTGAGAACCACCAATTTGGTTTAATCCCCTCATTTTACAAAAGGAAAAATGAACAAAAAAAAAAAAAGACCAAAAAAAAAGAGAAGTGACTGATTCTTCTCAGATCCAACTGTCTCAGGGCCAGAATAGAATTACTCTTTACAGCTTTGTCTGGGAAGAACAGATCCTCAGGATATTCAAAAAATATGTTCAAGCCTGGTTGGACTAAACTTTTCCAAGAGTTTAACGTCCTTCAGCATGTGGTACTTTTTAATGTTTCCCATTCTGCCAGTTTATCAGACCAGGATCCCTTTTCCTTGCAATGAAATCTTTCTACTTCTCTCCCTAATTAGGAGTTGATAGCACCATTGGTTGTCTTGTTGGCCAGTGTTGCCAGACATCCAAAACCTGTTGTAGCCACTACCCAGAGGCCTAGAGTTTGATATGCTGTCCAAAGAAAAACTAGTAAAATCCAACCCATAAAGGATGAAATCAGCCATGTGAAAAGAGGCAGCGAAGAGTTGTGGTTAAGAACGCAGGCGTTAGCACAGTTCCAGGTTCAAGTCCAGTTTTGCCGCTTTAGTTTTCTCATCTGCACAATAGGGAGAAATTATCACAGTATCAATTTCCCAGGGTGGTTGTGCGAAGAAAATGAGATTGTATGAGAAGTACTTTGTCCATTGCCTGGTACATAGTAAACATTCAATCAATTTTATCTGGTGGTTTCGTCATCATGGTAGTTGATAACAGTTCAAGACAGAGCCCCTGAGAAAACCTGAGAAACACCTAAACCCATTCAATGAGTGTATCTAAACACAACCAAAGTCATAACTTAATAAACTGTAGTGTAGGTCCAGCTGAAGCAATAGTGGGTTAACAGGACGGACAGTCAGCCTGGAGTTAAGAAAAAGGAAGTCATTCAATCCTTCAACAAGTTGTTGTTGAACTCCGACTAGATGCCAGGCTCTGGGCTAAATGCTTTGTACACATTATCTCATTTAATCCTCACCACACCCTTATGAGGGGATATACTGTGAATATCATCCCCGTCTTACAGATGGAGTACTGAGATTCAGAGAGGTTAAATAACTAGTCCAAGATCATGCAATTAATTTACGGTGGAGACAGGATGCCCACCTGGGTCTGTTTGATTCGAGCGCTAGGGGTGATAGATCCCCCCACCTATGAGATAAAAACTCAAATTGATAGCCAACTGGCCTTTCTCTCTCCTGCAACTCCTTAAAAGCACCAACACTTTTCTCATAACCTCTCCAGTTCTTAAAATGATTTTTTAAGAGGGTGAAGAGCTCAGAAGCAAGTGACTTCTCTTTATAGAACAGTAATAAAGGCTAGGATCCTAATAGTCATTTTCCATATATTTGTGCAGATGGAAACTTCTTCACTGATGACATTCCAAGTTTGGAAGTTGCAGCTCTGTATTTTTAAATCGTTCTGTTGGTGTTTTCAGCCAGGCCCTCCTTACAAAAAGTTCTCACAGCATACCTAATGAACTGCAATTATTGCCTGAAGTACATGGTTTAACAACAAAGATTGAGCAAGTAGAAGAACTGGTAAGAGATCCAACTGTGAGATTATCTATTCTAAACACCTTGCAACCCAGCTGAAAACATCAACAGCAATACACATAATGCACCGGAGCAGGGGGCTGATGCATGGGAGCATCAAGAGAACCATGCTTCTAACTGGCTGTTAGCTTCAGCCAGGCTCATGCCCAAAGCAGGATCGGTGTGGGCTCCAATTACTAGAACTGGAGCAAGATTATATTTTTATTATCGCCACCCACTTGGAAAGTAAATTTTATGTTTTCCCAATTTCCCCGGTTAAGTCTATGAACCAGGGAAAAGTGGATAGTTGATAGATACACTTGAAAAAATTGATGGAGCTCAGGAAACACTACCCCAAAATATGGCACCTTGGAATACTGAATATTTTAAGTTGAAGGAATTTGAGAAATGGCAGGTACAGCAGGGACTTTCTGAACTTCCCTTGAAGCAGGTCCTAAGACCCTCATGTGAGATGTGCCCTCCCTATACTCGGGGAAAAGGAGCATCCTTATCCCTGATGAAAGAGGACACCGAGAGAAATCTGAACACACAGGCCTTGCCAAGTTCCCCCCGGTTCACTGCTCCCTTCCGTACTATAGTATTTTTCCATGACTTTTCACTCTTCATCAAACCTAGTGTGAAAATGCTGAGGTTAACCATTTCTTTGGGTCTTCATTTCCTTTTGAAGGCTCCCATGTCATGTAAAACTTATATAAATAAACTTGTTAATTGTTTTTTGTTGCAGGGATCCAGCCAGGAACCTAGAAGAAAAAGATAGGTTTCCTCCCCTACAAAATCAAACCAATTTTTCCCACTCTGCTCTAAGTTATCCTAGGTCAATGCAACTGGAGTGTCCTGCTGTCAGGGTAGTTAGAGCTCGGGCACATCTGGAAGCTTGACAGCCTGAAACAAACCACAATCTATTTATACATGATTTGCTTTCTCAGGATCAAGAAACAGAGAGGGGGACGAGCACGGGGCTTGCCTGGCACGGTCACTCCACTGACAAGTGTCGATTCTCTGACACGGGCGTTCCCTGTGGGAGGGTTAAGAAGATGTGCTGTTTTCCAACCTGCTCTGGCTGGAAACAGAATCCCAAGTCTGATGGTGTCCGTGTGGTGTGACATGAAATCCCACCTGGTAGAGAGACAAACATGCAATCCGAGCACCTGCCTCCTAAACTTTGCCTCCGGCGCCCTCTACAGGAGCCTGTTGAGAACTGGATGCAGGGAACTAGGACAAAACCCTGTCCCCATTTCCTGGGACTGAGGGGGACATTTAGTGCTAAAACTGGGAAAGTCCCACGCAAACTGGGACAAGTTGATCATCCTACCAAGTAAAGGTGGACCTCAAGCTGCAGATAGGGAGTCGGATGGGGACTCTGAGCTATTAAGCCTTTATCAATTTCTGGTTGAAGTCGGGGGGGGGGGNGGGGGGGGGGGGGGTGAGGAGGGGACCTAAGTCAAAGCCCCTAAGGCTCTGAAGCAGAAAAATGTGTCAGATTCTGCCGTCCAGGCTGGAGAAAGAGCCTGGTGACTTATAAGTTTCCTTGTGAGCTGCGAATCATTCTTTTGACTTTCTTTCACTCAACAAACAACCACAGAGTACCTATTATATGCCAAGAACACTCCTCGCCACCAGTAATACAAGATCCAGTATGACAAGGTCCCTGCCTTCCATCCAGGAGAGGAGATGGCTATAAGCTTGTGAGCTGCGAATCATTCTTTTGACTTTCTTTCACTCAACAAACAACCACAGAGTACCTGTTATATGCCAAGAACACTCCTCGCCACCAGTAATACAAGATCCAGTATGACAAGGTCCCTGCCTTCCATCCAGGAGAGGAGATGGCTATAAGAATGGCCATAGTACAGTGGGGAAGGGCCCCCATGAATGAAAGACTGCACAGATGTGCCCTGGAAATGCCCTTGCCCTAATGACAGGAGGGGAGCTCCTTTCCGTGGGCACCTGAGCACAGCTGGAAGCCTGTGGCAGGGGTCAGTCCCAGGGCCAGGGTGAAGGGGCAGGACATGAAGGAGAAGAAGTCATTTTAACCCTACTCCAAAGCTAGAACAGCTTCTCTGCCTGGCCCCCAGGGACTGACAGAGCCCAGAAAAGATGGGTGAACATCTTGGTTTGAAGTGTGAAAGAAGCAGCCATCAAATTTCCAGACAGCTGGTGAAGTAAATTGTGATACTAAAATACTAAAGGTATTTTGTGCATTCACGATGGTAAGAAAGGCTATGTAGCAACACGGGGTAATGTGTGCACTATCAGACTGTGTTTCTTCACCAAGTAAATGTGTATTGGGATCCTACCCATGTACAATTACATATGCATCCAGCTGAAGATGGGAAAAGAAAACAGAAACTCGATCCAGTGTGTTTAGTGCTAAGAATATGAGTGATCTTTTATTCTCCCCTCAAAACTAGGTTTAATACGATTGTATCATTTTTATACTAAACAAGGATAAACATCTTTAATGTTATAAAGTTCACATATACAAAATTCTAATGAAAAATACAGGTTTTTTTTTAAACTACTGTCATAAATTAGACCTGTTGCAAAAGGAAAAAAGAACAGTCCTGGATTAACACATTTGAAGTTACCCAGGAAGAGAAGGGGAAAAAAGTTTGCACGGGGGAATTATTTCTCCTTTCAACTCATGGGGCTTAATTATCGTGTCCTTCTTCCCACCCTACTGGTGCCAGGGATGGCATCGGAACACCCAGGCCAGAAGTGAATGCACTACCCAAAGCACGCCCCGTGAGCTGAGCTGCCTCCAGGCAGGCTGGGAAACGTAATAAGGGGCTGATATCCTTCCAAGAGATGATCTTTGAAGGATAACAAATCCAGGCTGCCACTGAAATGAAGAGATGGAGACTGATTCAGCAGCCGGGCTGGGCTGAGCAGCAACTTCTCACGACACTCAGGTTGTGCACAGATGACTCAGGAGGGAGAGAGGCTGCCAGGACAGGTCCTCAGGATAAAATCAGGGGCAGCCCAGTGCCCACGAGGGGCGGCCACGCCACCCGCCGCTCCCGCCTCACCCACCCCCCTCCCAGGCACTAAAGAGAAGGCTCAAGATTGTTTGTGTAAGTTGTTAAAACAACCGGATGGTTCCTGTTCATCCAGTTTCAAAACTCCAGAGATGTCAACGAAATCACAACACATTAAGTTCCCCACCCAAGGCCTAGCCCAGCACCTAAGGCCTCTCCCCGGTGAAGGCTAGGCCTTGATTAAGGAGAAGGAAGTAGGTATTAACTTGTAGGAAATGTGAATAGTTGTTGGGTCAACTCCATACGTGAGCTTTGTCCATTTGGGAGCACAGTCAGAAGTGGCCGCCCTGGGGGGTTGCCCGCTCCTTTGCTCCTTTCAGCCTACTCTGTACCCCAGAATGACAGAAGGAGCTGGAACGCAGAACCTTTCTGATCTTACCCTGAAAACTGACCCCCTCCCAAGCCTGCAGTCTGGGTAAATTTCCATAATGTCAAGGCCCCATTTAGAAAGATTTCTGCCCCCTTCATCCTGCCCAGACTAGCAAACTGGTCTGTCATTCCCAGATGCCTTGGCTAGGTGGACCCCGAGCCCACAATCCTGGCCTTAAAGAGATTTCAGCTCTCCCAGGTCCCTGGGGCAATTCACTATGGATGCTCCTTCCCAGCTGTCTCCCCAACCTCTTTGTTAGGAAACAGACAGCCTCTTCTCCAGGACGGAAGATGGTGGGCAAAGGCCATCCTCTGTGATCCAGTGATGGATCTTCTATGTTCACTCAGTACTTACTGGTGGTTTCACAGAAAGCCAGGCAAACTCTGAGATGAGGTGCAGCCCAAGGAGTTATTGGAGACAGAAGAAAGAAATGCACTAGAAACCTCTGACAGGTGTCATGTATGTATGTGGTCCTGTGAGCCGGGAGAACACAGAGGAGGGAAGACGGGCACTCCAAAGTGAGCAGCCCAGGGAAGGCTCCATGGAGGTGGCACCTGTGCTGGCCCCTCAAGGGCAGTGGAAGTGGTGGGAGGGCATCGCCTGAGGGAGGCAGGCTCTAGGCAGGTCAGCGGGCGCAACACCGAGGGTTGCGATCCATTGCTGGTCACGAAAAAAGACAAAAAGGAAAAAAAAAAAAGAAATTTATTTTTGGGGGCCAGCCCGGTGGCACACTGCTACAGTGCGCCGCTTGGGAGCGCTGCGGCGCTCCCGCCGAGGGTTCGGATCCCACATACAGGCCGGTTCCCGCTCACCGGCTGAGCGAGGTGCGGGCGCAACACCGAGGGTTGCGATCCATTGCTGGTCACGAAAAAAGACAAAAAGGAAAAAAAAAAAGAAATTTATTTTTGGGGGCCAGCCCGGTGGCACACTGCTACAGTGCGCCGCTTGGGAGCGCTGCGGCGCTCCCGCCGAGGGTTCGGATCCCACATACAGGCCGGTTCCCGCTCACCGGCTGAGCGAGGTGCGGGCGCAACACCGAGGGTTGCGATCCATTGCTGGTCACGAAAAAAGACAAAAAGGAAAAAAAAAAAAGAAATTTATTTTTTAATTGAAATGTATCGATCATACATATTTATGGGGTACAAAGGTATTTATACAATGTGTGATGATCAAATCAGGGTAACTAGCATATTCATCATCAAAGAACTTTATCATTTCTTCTCACAGGGTTCTGATTCCCAGCCCAGAGTGAATCTCAGACTCAACTTACACCTCCTGCCTAGTAGGCATGGGAGAGGTCTTGGAGTGAGTGAGGCAGAAGAGGGGCCCTCTGAACCACGATTCTATAGCTGCTCACTTTCAGCCCTGCTGGGATGCCAGGTGGCCCTGCGTTTGATCTCTGTCAAGCAAAGTGGGGAATATCTCTTCCCTCCTAGCAACCCTGACCCCCAGCTTCTCCTCCAGCCCCACATCACCAGCCCCCAATGGAACTAAAACCCACAGGGAGCAGGTGAGGGCCGCCATGATGTCCCTTCCCCAACAGGTGCCCCATCTACCCCTCATGTCCCAGCCCCTTGTTCTCCATTCAACTAAGCCACTCTACAGTCTTTCCAAAAAAGCAATGGGAACCACGACCTGAGTTCCTGGGACCATCCCGATTTCAAATGCACTGGCCCCCTAGCCCATGGGCCTCCACTCTTGCCCAGTCAGGCACTGCTGATCTGCAGCACAGAATGTGCAGTCACCAAAGCAGGGGCACTGGGCTGGGAGATTCTGCCCTGGCATCGGGGCTCCAGTGTGGGACCATGAGGCTGCCTTGGTCCCATCCAGCACTCCCTCCCCTCCCCTCCCCTCCATTCAGCTCTTGTGTTTGAGTCCACGTCCATCTGCACCAGGAGGCCGCAGTCTCTCGGAGGACAAGGACTTATCCCATTTGCCTCCATATCCTCCCTACCTTCCCACCAACCTGTTGCACATACTGACTTGTCGATAAAGTCTGTTAAAGCAACAAGAAAGGTTGAAGACATGCCTACTGGACTCCAGGGAAGACACCCCTGTCTTGGCAGCAGATATTGCAATCAGGAGTTCTCAAAACCTTGGGCTTTGGCATGGGGTGTCTCCAGCAGCCAGGAGAGTCCCATGGCTGGGAGAGATCAGCAGGTGGTGACTCAGTGCTGGGGAGTCCAGCTCCTCCCCTTCAGTGGCTGAAGGGCTCCACCCAGAGGACAGTCGCGTGGATTCCTGTCCACCAGGTGTGGATAAGCACCCTCCCAGCTTTCCTGAAGAAGCTCAGAAACCCCCAGCTCCTCTCCAGATGACTCTACTCAATGAATAACCTTCTTCTCCCAGAATAGCTGGTCCCCAGTCCTCACCTCCAGCCCCAGGAATGCCCCCCTTCTGCAAACGAGAGTGAAATTAGAGCAGCTCAGAATCCGGCCTCCCACCTGGGGGAGCTCTGATGAGGCAAGCCTAGGATGAGAACAAACTGCAAAAAAGTACGCAGCGCTGTTTGAGCCCAAGGGGGTTTTTGGTTGTTGTCTGCAAGGCAAGAGGTACTGTAAGAAAATTCTCCCCTCCTCCATTTTCACTTCCTCTTCTCTCTCAACCCTGGGAAGGGGAAAATCCTACAAAGATTAGCAGCTGACGTGTAGAAGGACCAAAACAACATTCTTCTAGTTGCACTTTAACAGTATTCTCCGGCAGCCACCATGCAACTGTGTTCTGATGTTCCCGGCTCAAGGCCAGAAAGAATCACTGGATCAGAACTGACCGTACAGATGGAAGAGACCTCAGGGTCCTCTCGTCCAATGTGCCATCATACGGGGTCAAAGGACCCCAGCCTGGACTCGATGCTCTAAATGAAGGGTGCATGCTACCTTATTCAGGCAGCCCTGTTGATGAACCTAGTCTCTTTATTATGCTAAACCACATGGGCCTACCATTCACTGGTCCTGGGTAGGAGCCGCAGGGCCATTTCAGTGGTATAGAGTAGCCAAGAACGCCCTAATTCTGCCCAGCCTGCTCCCCTCCCACAGCAAGTTCCCAGGGAAGCCAGACCCAGGAAGCAATGGGAGCAAACAGGAGTCAAAGTCCCATTGTAGTCTCCAGCCGTACCAGTGCCAGTGATGTCACCAGGCTCTGAGAACAGGTCCTAGGTTTACCGGTGCTGACAATAACAAATATTTGTGCTTCATGTTTACTGCAGTGCCAGCCCCTGGGATGAGCAAAGCTGAGAATAAACAAGAGAGAAGGGCATGTTCAGAGGGTCTGAGCAGGGGGGAGTGATGAGCCAGGAGGTGTGGCTGAAAGACGGCCCAAGCACGCCCGCCTTTGAGAGACACTAGGCCGTGGCACAGGCTGATGCTCTGCTGGCTGCTCCCCACCCCACCCCAGCCTGATGAACTCCTACCCTGCCATCGAGATGCAGCCCAAACATGCCCTCCCCTAGGAAGCTTTTCCCAGCACCTCTACTTCCAGATAGACAGAGATGCTCCCCTGTCTGTAGTGTAAACAGTCAGTGCCTTATACCAAAGGGTGTGGTCCCAGCCTGAGTCACCATGGTGTCCTCAGAGCCTGGCTCACGGCAGGCATTGAAGAATTATTTATTGACTTTCACCTTTGTGTCCCCAGTGGCTAATATATAAAGTGTACCACAGAATAGGGGCTGGGCAAACGCTGAATGAATGGCTGTACACCAAGTGGTGACAGGACTGGCATACGGCAGGTCCTCAGGACAGCCACTCTGTCTCACACCACTCCTCTTCCCCACAGGGCTTGTGAAGCAGCCACGCGTTGGAGGGACTAGCTCACTCAGCATTTGAGAATCACTCATTCAACAAATATTTACTGACCTCCTACGATGTCCCAGGCTCCGTTCTAGGAGCTGGGGGCACCCCCTGTCCTCAATGAGTTTACATTCGATGGATAATGAGGCAAACTGTGTCTTTTGTGTGGTATACACACTCCTCTTTCCCATCTTTCCCATTACACCTTCTCCCCGCCCACCCCAAACCCCTCGCTCTAGCACTTGAAGGTGCTAGTGACGCCCCACTTCCTTCCAGGACAGCCTGCGCTCTTCAGGAAGGACTGGAGGCGAGTGCAGCGTGAGGGCAGCTAGAAGAGTGAAATGACACCAATCAGTCATCAGTGACAGCCTCGGGAGCAGGGGTAATTTTGCTTCCTAGTCCTCAAATCTCACTCTGCATCAACTGACAGCGTCTTCCGCCTTTGGGTGAAACTGACCCTCCTATTTTAATTTAAGTGAATTAAGTAGAGTCAGCCTTCATAATTGGATGACACAGAAATGTCCTGATGGCCACCCTCGCCCTGAGCACCTTGCCAGCATTGGGCCTTTAGCATGTCATTGTCCCCAGCTTCCTCCTCAGGTGCGTCACTTGCTTCTCTGGCCACCTGGTTTCTGGCAAGGAGCCTGTTAGCCCTTGCACCTGCTTTTTGCAAGCATCGGGAGCAGGGTTTGCCAGCCTCCAGGATGACTGCCTGCTGGGATGTGGGCGCTGTTCTTGGGCAGCATCTCGCACTTTCCTGGGCAGCATGACTACTTCACTAGGCACTGGAGGCGGGTGCTGAAAGGCTCTGAAAAACTCACTTGCACAGGACGAGGGGGCATGAGTCAGCCTTAGAGACCTGGCCAGTGTGGTTTTCCTATAGAGCTAGGCACATAGCACAGTCTCAATAAAGACTCACTAATTTGAGACAAATGATATAAAATGCATGAGGAGGACCGTCTAAGTAATCATGAGATGAATTGTTGCAAAGTGATAAATCCTTTTTTATAGCAAATGATCTTTTCTTAATTGGGTTTTCACGATGTGGATTTATTAAAGGTTTGAAGTGAATAGCACCCTTTCTGGATTAACTTTTCCCATATCCTCGCTGAAGTTGAGGGACTGACGGCTCCTGAAAGTAGGAATCATTTACATAACCCTTTTCATACCCACAGCACGAGGGAGGGGTGGCAGTATAATCCCTTACCAGAAGAAAGCCTTGCAATTCTGCAATCAGAGGAATTCAAAGGACAGTGTTGTCAAACAAAAGCACTATGCACTCCACATTTCACAGTTAATAAGTAACATCCTCTTCATTCCTTTTCTGTTCCTGCCAGTACATGGAGCTTGGCAGGCCTGCTATTTTCCTTATAATGCCAACTGTGAAATCGCCTGCCAAATGCAAGCCTTCGTCATTAACGCCGGTGTCTCAGAAGGCGCCGCAGAAGACGGCCTCTCTCCCCTGCAGCTGGGAGGGAGAGGTGCCACCCTACACCAAAAAAGCGGTTCACAGAATCAGAGTTGATAAGGTCTTCAGTTGAAAAGTTTCTGAAGAATATAAATCCCACCCTTCTGGGCACTGTGTGGATTTGTGTGAGTATTCATCACTGTTCCCAGCTGGCCTTGGTTAGAACAAATCTATCCCTGGACTCGTTTGTTCAACAAAAGGTTCTGATAAGATTCCAAAGATTTTAGAAATGGTTGCTATGTCCTATAAAAAGAACCCGCAAAGATGCCTGTAATTCCAGCTGGTTTTCTCACTTGAGAACAGAGTGTCCTGGAAATAGCATTGTAGCCAACATCTCTGCATCCCTGCACTGTTTTGTGGCCTTTTACTGTCAAATCACAAGAGTCGCTGGCACTTTCCTCTTCCTCCACTCCCACGATGGAGCAAACGAAACCTAAGACTCTGCTGCCTTTAGAAACACACTCTGAAAGGCTCGTTTGCTGAAATTAACAGGGCTAAGCAGCTTCTTCCTATCAAATCACCTATTTTGGACCATTCAAAATCCACCATGGGTGGGCATTCTAGATTTGTGCTCTCTCCCCGATCACTCTGCCTCTCCTAAAGTCCCTCCTGGTTCAACTTGAGCTCCTCCTTTGGAGAAGTCAAAGTCTTCACAATGAAACGAGAGAAATCTTTCTCACCAAGTCCCTGTCTCTTTGTTTTGTTTCTCCAAAGCTTTCATCAGGGATGAAAAGTGGAGAAAGAAAGAAAGGAGTGAGGGTAGGAAAAGCAATAATCACTAATCACTAAAAGCCACTACTAAAAAAAGCAGTCTCTCGGTTAAAACTATGAAATGTTCATCAAGTTCAGCCTCACTCCGTAGAGTCAATTTTTGAGTATTTTGCTCTGCTGGGTCTAGTTTAGATTCTAATTAGTCAGACATAAATTATGGAGCTGGCTCATTCTTGGGAACCTTCAGGACTTCTCAGAAGCAGCGGCACCATCACGTCCACAGTGCACCTCCCTACCCTGCCCCCCAAATACACATTCTTATAAGTGTCATCTACCTGGTTCTGAGAACTCTTGCTGCTATGTAACTGAGCACTGCACCCTGGGAGTGCATAGCAGTCCCTTCGCCAAAACTGATTCTTCACCCTAATCTTGGCTAATCAAAATACCACCCTCCACTGGTTAAATGCATTCAATACACCTTACAATGGACCAG
The DNA here is from genome assembly GCF_000696425.1 of Galeopterus variegatus. NCBI lineage: Eukaryota > Metazoa > Chordata > Mammalia > Dermoptera > Cynocephalidae > Galeopterus > Galeopterus variegatus. The sequence continues at coordinate 164,797 of NW_007729647.1, read as the reverse complement.
TGTGCAGCCATTAAAAGTGATGTAGTGGAAGAATATTTAAAGACAACGAGGAAAGTTCATGATACATTTGTTACATGAAAATAGCAGGTTACAAAACAGCAGGTGCTGTAAAGTATGAACCCATTTTTAAGGCATATATTCATTTTTTTTAAAAAAAGATTAGAGAGTTATACTAAATGGTTTTTTCCTTTTTGTGCTTTATAACATTTTACAACGAGTACTTTTATAATTGAATTGATATAAAGAGAAAACATTGTACCTGTCTTAGGTTGGATTATGTCGCCCTCCCCCCAAAATAAATTCATGTGTTGAAGTCCTAAACCCCTCAGTACCTCATAATGTGACTGTTTGGAGACAGGGCTTTTAAGGATGTATTTACAGTAAACGAGGCCATATGGATGGACCCTAGTCCAATATGACCAGTCCCGTTATACAAAGAGGAGACTGGGACCCAGGCAACACAGACCATGTGAGGGATGACCGTGTGAGGTCACAGCAAGAAGGTGGCCGTCCGCAAGTGAAGCAGAGAGGCCTCAGAAGAAACCAACATTGCCAGCACCTTGATCTTGGACTTGCAGCCTCCAGAACTGTGAGAAAATAAATGTTTGTTAAGCCACTCAGTCTGTGGTATTTTGTTATGGCAGCCCGGGCAAACTAAGACACTCCCTGTCTTTCAAAAACCAGCTTAAATGCCAGCCCTGCCATGAAACTTCCTCTCCTTCCAGCCTCCTGTTTTTATTGCTTTTATGTCATTCAGCCTTGTTCAGAGTAACTTTGCTCACACTTCTGCCCTGCTAAGCTTCTTAAGAACCAGGCCCGTGTCTTATCCATCTTCTTCTACTCCATCACTGCTTGCCTAGGTGGCCGCAGGGGCTCAGTGAGAGGCTACGGATGATGGTGGAGCCACTTCCCTAGGAGGCCAGTAGGGGTCAGACCACCCGGGTGCGTCCTGGTGCTGGTGCTGGTGCTAGTGCTGGTGGTGTGTGTATGTGTAGTATGTGTGTGTGCACATGTGTGTGTTGTGTGTGCATGTGTATATGTGTGCACATGTGTGTGCGTGTGTATATGTGTGCACATGTGTGTTGTGTGTGCGTGTGTATATGTGTGCACGTGTGTGTGTTGTGTGCGCACATGTGTGTGTTGTGTGTGCATGTGTATATGTGTGCATGTATGTGTGTTGTGTGTGCATGTGTATATGTGTGCATGTATGTGTGTTGTGTGTGCATGTGTATATGTGTGCATGTATGTGTGTTGTGTGTGCATGTGTATATGTGTGCATGTATGTGTGTTGTGTGTGCATGTGTATATGTGTGTGCATGTGTGTATTGTGTGTGTGCATGTGTATATGTGTGCATGTATGTGTGTTGTGTGTGCATGTGTATATGTGCGCACATGTGTGTGTTGTGTGTGCGTGTGTGTGCACATGTGTGTGTTGTGTGTGCGTGTGTGTATGTGTGCACATGCGTGTGTTGTGTGTGTACATGTGTGCACATGTGTGTGTTGTGTGTGCGTGTGTATATGTGTGCACATGTGTGTGTTGTGTGTGCGCACCTGTGTGTTGTGTGTGCATGTGTATATGTGTGCATGTATGTGTGTTGTGTGTGCATGTGTATATGTGTGCGCATGTGTGTGTATTTTGTGTGTGCATGTGTATATGTGTGCATGTATGTGTGTTGTGTGTGCATGTGTATATGTGTGCGCATGTGTGTGTATTGTGTGTGTGCATGTGTATATGTGTGCATGTATGTGTGTTGTGTGTGCATGTGTATATGTGCACACGTGTGTGTGTGCATGTGTATGTGTGTGCGCATGTATGTGTATTATGTGTGTATGCCTATGTGTGCGCATAGGTATGTGTACATATATGTGTACGTGTGTGCATGTGTGTTTTGTGTATATGTATGCATGTGCGTGCATATGTGCATTGGAGAGGGTGTGGTTGTTGCAGGAGGACACCACCTTTACCAGCTGTGTGACCTTAGGGGCAGTCATACTTCACACATAAACCTTAAGCATTTACGAAGCATTTTCAAATGCTTTCTCTCATCCGGTTGTCATAACAATTCCACCAAGGTTACATATTATTTCCTCCAGTTCACAGGTGAGGTAACCATCCTCAGAAAAGGTGAGGAACAAAACATTTAGTTGTGAAAACATGACAATAACAGCTAGAATGTGCCGGGTGCCTGGCACCACACCAAACCCTTCACGTGCATGCCTTGTCCCCATTAATCCTCTCAATGAGCCTGGGAAGGAGGAATTACTGCTAGACCCATTCTACAGGTGAGGAAATTGAGGCTCAGAGGAGTTGCCTGAGACCGCATGGCTAGAAAAGGGTGGAGCTTGGACTTAAACCCAAGTTTATATATGCACAGCCCATACTTAGCACCAATATGCCACACTGCCCCCCCCACCACCACCACATTAACAAGTACATAAAAGGTGCTAAATGAGGGGAACAGAAAGGTATTGCTCCAAAGCCCAGAGGCTGCATTGGTCTGGAAAGGCTTCTTACATAAGGTGAGACTTGCACTAAGCCTTTCGGACATGGTTGAGTGGTGAGGATGGGGTGGGGCCCGTCTGCCTCGCTTAGTGCTATTTAAGGCTAAGAGACTTACAAGGTAGATGTAACCACCCAGTTCAACTCCCCACACACATCTCAATCACCCAGTATGTACCAACCACCAGGCTGGAAGGTGCAGGGACACAGAGAGGATTAGAAGAAGGTCCCTGCCCTTCAGGAGCTCAATCTCCTGGGCAAGGCTGAACCAAGACGAAACGAATCAATACATCGCCATCATAGGAACGCTCTCTTCAGGGCTTTGAAGTGAAAGTTGTGAACTCATTTCTGCCATTAATTTTCTATGAGACTTTAGGCAAATCACAGCCCATCTTCTGGCCTCAACTTCCACACCTGGAAATGGAGTCAGTGAATATGCATTGCAGATTGTCTTCTGTGGACCCGCTTCAATTATTTATACCCAATTTCCATTCTCCCAGGCCCATCTCACAGTTCTATTCATCAAAAAGTCTAACCCTAATAATTCAAATAAAGAAAAGTAGCCTATTTATTGAAGAAGGGGATGAAAATAGCACCAATCACCAGCCCACACCCCTTGTCATCCCTGGCCCCACGGTGAAAGACCCAGCCAGGTCACAGCGTTCTCCCGGGGCCAGGTGATGCTTTCAGAGGAGACGGGGTAAATGAATTAGCCATGCAGGGCCCTGGGAGAGCAGGACGAAGAGGGTTGGGTCAAGAACAACAGCACAGATGTGACACCAACAACAGCCCGCTTTGAATCCAGAGCTAAAACTGTGTGAACCTTTCCCAGCTTCTGTCCCTCTCTCTGAACTCTCTCCCACTGGAACAGGCCTCTTAGAAACGGGGAGACAGGCTGTTGGCTTATTTCTTGTAAGACGCAAGAGACAAGAGGGAGTATTAAGGAATTGGCTCAACTACATTTTCTTACTTAAGTTCCCAAGTTAAATAAATAGGAACATTTCCCTGGCTGCATCCAGTTGACCAATGTAAAGTTGCTTTAGATTCCTGAGCACATTTAGCACCTTGGTACATATTTGGTTTCTTTTTGTTTGTTTGTTTTAATGATGGGAGGAAAACTATCTGCAGCAAAAAAGTCTTCCATGTGGATCGAACCCTTCACCTTTTTTATCCCAGACTCCAAGGATAACTATCCAAACGCAGTTTTAGGAAATGTTTGCTACAGTAAGATGATCCCTTCTCTGGAAGGTCAGGAAGAGAGGGGTCCCTTCCTTCCACGGACCCCCTGTTCTGCAATCTTGGGGCTGCCTAAGTAATACTGAGCCTCTCGCAATTGCTGTCAAAGTTGCCATTCTAAACTCGCCCAGCATGTTAACAGGTGGGGGCTCTGTAAGAAAACCTCACCTTCCTGAGCTGCTTCAGAACCTGAGAAGATGTGGTGAAAGAAAAAGATTTCCCAGTAACTGTGCCCACAGGGTTCCGGGGACTTCATAAGCTGAAGCCTGTGCCAGGTGAATCAAGATCTGGTGGAGTAACAAGGAGGTTTATTCCTTCTCTCTCAGCCCCTATCCCCACCCGAGCCTGCAACCAGGAGCTGAGACAGGGTGGGCTGAGTCAACTTGGAAAAGTCACTGGGCTGGGCTGTTGGCTACCATTTTCACTAAGAACCCAGTGGAGCACTCGCTGGGGCAGCACAGATACTAAAATTGGAATGATACGGAGAAGATTCGCATGGCCCAGGGCAAGGATGACACACAAATTAGTGAAGTTAAAAAAAAAAGAACCCAGTGGAATCTGAGACGTTTGGAATTTGCAGCAGTCTTGCTAGCCTCAGGCAACTTTCTACGCGACACTATTTAGGGATTATGCTCCTAGTAAGGGACAAGCCTACTAAAAGCTGGACATACCACCTGCTTCCCTGGAGAAAAGGAAAGGCTGCAAGTGGAGAAAGACACAGGCAGCAGAGAGTTAGGCTGGGACAGCAGCCAAGTGGGGAAAAGCCCCAGGCTCTGGGCAAGAACCCTGAGGCCTGGGCCCAACACCTGTCCTCTTCTGGTTGGGGAGATATACAAGGTGAGCAGAGGGGTAGTTTAAGTAGACTCAGTTGTGCATACCCCACCCCACCCCCAGCAACAACTTGATGCCAAAAGGCCAGGCCTGGTCAGGTCCGGTTGGGCATGCAGCTCAAATACCACCCGTGCCCTATGCGGACTAGTAGCCAGTACAGAGACCTGGGTTCAAGCCCCAGCACTGCACCTTGCTTGCTTTCCCCCTTAGAAAAGTTTCTGATTCTCTCTAAGCTTCAGCTTCCTCGTGTGTAAACTGAAGGACATTATCAGTTGTCTCCCAACCCATAGGGTTGTTGTGAGGGTAAAGCGAGACAACTGGTGTAACGTACTTGAAGAGTGCCCGTTAACTGTTCCTATCAGCTACGTAGAGTCCTTCCAATCCTCCCAGCTAAAAATGTCCTCTGCCCCACCGTGAACTCAGGTCACGGCCTGGCTTTATCTTTCATTTTCTGCCCTTGAAGGGAAGATCCCTATTTGATTCATATCTACAGCATCTAATCAGAATTCAAATGATGAGTGAGAATTTAAATGATTCTTATGAGAGACAAGGAAAAAGAAAGAACGCAGAAACAGTGATGTCTATTGGCAGTAATAAACAACTATTGCCAGCTGCCAGAACAAAAACATATTGAGTTGCTGGGGCATAGAATCCAGTTTGCTAGTGCAAGTGAAGGGGACGTTAAAGGTAGACTTGCTACGACTTAAGGTGTGGTCCGTGCACATCACCTGGGAGCTTGTTAGAAATGCACAGTCTCAGACCCTATGCCAGACCTACTGAATTAGAATCTGAATTTTAACAAGATGCCCAGGTGATTCCTGTGCACTCTAAACTTTGAGAAACACCGGATAGAAGAGTGGTTCCCAATCTTGGCTGCCTATTAGAATCATCTGAAGAGCTTGATACTCCTGATACCCAGGCTGCATCCCAGAACAATTAGAATCGTGTTTATTTTTGTAGCTCACCCAGTGATTCCATTATGCAACCACTGGTCTAGATCAACCCTATAATTTGCAGGTCAAGAAACTAAGGTCCAAAGGGGTAAACGGACTTGCCCAAGCAAGTGAGCAATCGTGCTTGGGACTTGAGCCCGAGTCCTCCAACACCACGGCTCACTTCACAGTACTTCGCTGCTGTATGGCAGAGTTTGGGAAACGGGGCAAGGCGAGGGGGCCACCAGCCTTCCCCTTCTGGTTTGGCTTTGTCGTGGTTGTGTCCTCAGCTCAGGTCCCGAAGGAGGAGCTTCCTGGATGTGGGTGGCCTTACACCTGTGCATTCCCAGATGGACTATGTGCACGGAGGCCTCACCCTCCCAGGTTGTAGGTGCCAGAAGCCTGGGGCCAGGTGGACTCTGCTTCCTAACCAGTTGTCGCTCTCTGGGTTGGAGCAGCCCCGCACTCTCACCCAGCCAGCCTGGTCCTACTGTTCCCACCCCCCTACCCCCCAAACACATACACCCCAGTCTTCCCAGAGACACAGAGCACTGAGGGACTGTCCCACCACCCAAACCCTACAATTCTCAGAACTCAGGTGAGGTTTCTGAGCCCCCACAGCCTCAGGTCCTGGCTCCTCTCAGAAGTGCTGGGACAGGCCCGTTTTCAAGTCAGCAACCGCGACTGTCTCGAAACCGTCAGGGCTAGAAGCTCCCTCGTGACTTGTTTTTACTCTCTTGTCAGGGTTTTGGAGGGGGGTGTGTTTCAGACCTCTGATTGTCTCTGCTTGGTGACTTTTTCTGATGTGTTTTTGAAGTGGCTTTTTGTTATTCTGCCTCCGCTCACTTGTCTTTCTCAGCAGCGTGGAAAACACAGCCCGTTCTGCTATCCACAGAGCACTTGGATTCCATGTAAACAGCTCGCCTGGTGGCTTGACCAGGCTGAAGACATAGGAGGGGCCTGGGCCTGTTGAGCCCTTGAAAATAAGCATGCAGCATAAAGCTTCCTTATGCTCAAGGAGGAGGATAGGGTAGACACCAGAGAGCAGAAGGAACTTTCTAGGCACACAATTATTTTATTGATGGCCAAGTCAGGTCTGTTCCACAGCCCTAAAGCAGGCAAGAATACGGGCCTTCTCCTCCCATGAGCTACGAGCCTGTTAAAAGGAGGGCGTCCACCTACCAGGAGCCTTTCTGGTCTCTCTCCTGAATATTGACGGGTAGATCTTGGCAGAAGACTTTCTGGTCCCCTGAAAATTGATGGGTAGATCTTGACTGGCACTAATATGGTAGCCACTAGCAACATGCAACTATTGAGTGCTTAAAATGTGGCTAGTATGGCTAAGAAACTGAATTTTTAATTTTATTTAATGTAAATGAAATTTAAATAGCCAGAGCGGCTAGTAGCTACTGGGTCGGACTGTGCAGCTTAAAAGCAGTTGTTCTCCAACTTGGCTGCACATTAAAATCACCTGGGGCGCTGTAAAGCACTGATGCGGTGAGCCGCTCCTGGTGACTGGGGTCTGTTGGTGTTGGGTAGGGACTGAGCCGCAGAGTTCTGAGAGCCCCGCAGGTGACTCTAACATGCAGCCAAGTTTGAGACTCTCCAGCCCAAAGGACTTCCAACAGTTCTTGCAACTTATGTTCAACATGTTGATTTGGTTTCTACAGTGTTCAGAACTTAAGGAGCAAGAAATTTACTTAGAGGGCTGGCCCAGTGGCGCACTCGGTAGAGTGCGGCGCTTGGGAGCGCGGCGGCGCTCCCGCCTAGGGTTTGGATCCCATATAGAGACCGGTCTGCTCACTGGTTGAGCGCGGTGCGGGCGCGACACTGAGGGTTGCGATCCCGTTGCCGGTCACAAAAAAAGACAAAAAGGAAAAAAAAAAAAAAGAAAGAAAGAAATTTACTTAGAGAATCAACTCAAGACCCTTAAAAATGTTTTCTCATGTTCTAAATGTAATACATGTTCATCGTAGAAAACTGAAAAAATTTAAATAAACCAAAAGAAGAAAGTTAAAATTCTGTAAAATCTCACCACGCAGAGATAAAGGGTTTAAACATTTGGGTATATATCCTTCCAGACATTTTCCCGTAGATACTTCCTTATTTTCCTTCAAAATTGGGATCATACTATGCTTCTTATTTTGTAATTGTTTTTTGTCACTTTGTTTATTTGATTTAAAAATATTCTTACGTCATCAACTGCAATGGCTACATGTTATTCTATCATATATGTAAACCATAATTTATCTGAATTCATATTAACATTGGCCCTGTTTTTCCATCATTTTAAAAAACATGGCCATGAATATAATAATAGCAATATTTTTATGAAAAGCCATTCACTAACCCCTTAGGAGAAAGGAAGAAAAGAGAAAAAGAAAAGAATTAGGTCAAAAGGCACACAGATTTCTAAGCCTTTTCCTGAATGTTTACCAAATAACTCTGCAGAAAAGTGGAACCAGTTCACATTCCTATCAACAGAGCATGAGAGAACCTATGTTTATGGCACGCTGGAGCTGACTTTCCAAATTTAACGAGCTTGGAAAAGAATTTTTTTAAAAACCACCACCAGACCACTCATTGTTCCAAAGTTCAGCACACCTTTAAGGAGCACTGTGTACCAGGCACTGCCTTGGGGATCTGTGATAGGGATGAGTGGAACGCATCCCGGAAAAGGGCAGGATTAAGGACTTGGCTCTAAGTCAGAGAAGAACAACATAGATACCAGACAGAGGTACCAGAGTCACAAGGGGGAGCAGAGAAGAAAAACGCGTCATTCTTCATGGCTTTCCTGGGGAGTCTGAGGCGGTGGCACTTCAGCTGGCTCTAGAAGGATGAAAACAGGCACCGGTGAGAGGTAGGAGGTGGTAGTGTTTGGCAACCACCAAAAGGTGCTGGAGGTGCATGGAATTAGAAGGGTGTCACCTCCACCCTCCACTGGCTCCTACAATTATCAACCGCCATAGTCAGGAAGCTTCTCCTTGGGTCTATTCAACAGCCTCTTGTCACAGCTTAAATCCCTTCCTCTGGTTATTTGTAGTGGGAATGGGAGACAATTTGGTTGCATCTCCATAGAGTCTCCTTCAGAGACTTCTAGACCAAGACAAATACCAAGCATGATATGATATGTTTTTATTGATGAGTTGAGGACTTTTGGGATTATTCACTCTTTTTTTAAAAAAGAATATTGACTAGTAATGTCATTGTTTCCATTAAAAAAAAAAAAAAAGAGTTGCGGAAGTCAAAGCCACAGGGTAAAGGTCATAGTGATCTGGATTCCCCAGGCCCCCAGTCCCAAGTCCAACTCACCCACCGTTATTAGGATGGCCAGTGTCAGCCCTGTGTAAAGGAGGAGGCAACCAGTTCAAGTCCTGGCTCTCCTCCTTAGGATCTGGGGGGAATTCACTTCATCTCACTGAACCTATACAACGTGGATTATAAGAACAGTGAAAAATTAGGTTTGAGGGGAAGCAAAAGCATATTGTTGAAAATAATAATAATCACAACCAGTGACTCTCATCAATGTGGGCTCAGGGTCAAACTGGCCAGCCCCTTGCCTTCTCTTTTCGTGAGTCTCTGTGACCCACAAACACACACACCCTCTAAACTGAGTCTAGCGTGTAGTCCCTCAGGAATAACGCAAGTCCCCAAAAATGACCTTTCTTGAGAAACTCACTAAAAATGAATTAAGGAACTTGCCCAAGTGTGTCTACGAAGGGCATGACAACCACGGGACCTTTTCCATGCATTAACCGACACCCCTCCTTTCCCCAATTCTGCCCTGTGACGTCAGAGACAGAGTCAAATTTCCCTACCTGCCTGCTCGGACCTCCCCTTCTCCCAGCCCTGCATGATGCATGGCGTCCCTGGAGAGTCCAGTCCCCCACATCATAACAGAACAAAAACAAAAACAACAGAGAAAAAATACCAAACCTTTCCCTTGCCGCCCCCGCCCACTCGATGATGGGTTGCCCACACCATGGGGTTCTTTATACTAGAAATGAAATGGCCTTTTTTTTTCTCTTTTCACTTCTGCTATTTAGACAGAAGTCCCTGCCAGGGACCTCAGCACTAAACCCACCATAATTCGAGTTTATTTTTAGTTTTCTCAGCTGTAGAAATGTACAAAATGCCAAAATGGGTTGGGGTGATTCAGTCAACAAGAGGAAGGAGAGGGAACAAGAGAATAAATGCTGTGGGGAAGCTCTGGGGCCCGCACGTCTCACAGATGCAATTTCATTTCAACCTCACCAAGACTCTTAGAAGAAATCCTATTATGAATTGCATTTTTGCAGATAGTGAAACTGAGTTTCTGTGTAGTTATGCAACTTGGTCAAAGTCAAACAATTAGTAAGTAGCAGGACTTGGATTTGAAACCAGGACTGACTCAAAAGCCGAAGTTCCTTGTGCTGAGCCCCCCACACCCCCTCTCTCTGGCCCCCACAGCAAATTCACATCTACCTCTTTACCTGTGTGTTTGCACTCTCTCTGCCCCAGCCACCTCCATACTTGGCCCTTTTCTGCTTTGAAACAAAAATAGGGCCAACCGGAGAAGATTCTGGAAATTCAAGGTTTGATTTTGTTTTGTTTTGTTTTGTTTTTTTCCAGCAGTGGCATGTGCCTCATTCCAACCCATGTCAGTGACTGACTCCTTGACCCCTAGGAATCCTTCTGGGTGGGAGAGCCAAGGTGAGGCAGAGCTCTCTAACTGCCATGTGAAAGACTGCTGGGCTGGGAGCTACACAGATCTAGGTGGGAATCCAATCTTGGGTGCTTAAGGCACTTAAATATGGCTAAGCCTCTGCTTTCTCATCTATAAATTGGCAGTGATATGACCACCTTGCAGGATAGTCAAGTGACTCAAATGAGATCATGTAAGGGAAAGGGCCCAGGTCAGACTCAAGCACATGGTAGACATCCCATAAATGTCTCCTTCTTCTCTTCCTCTGTCACCTCCTCAGGAGTGGCGCACAGGGTTGCGACCAGAGAGCCTGGCCTGTAGAGATCTTTGCTAACTCTCCCTGAGGAGCCTCAATTAGGCCTCCCCCAAACATTTTCAGGGCCCAGGCAAGAGCACAAACAGAGGCTTACATACCACATGCTCGGAGAGTTACCTCATAAATCAAGCTAATAGACCGTTAAATAAAATAGATTCTATCCCATTTTGAAAATATCTACAAAATGCCAAAATGGCAAAAATACATTTTCATAATGATCTAAAAGGCCAGGTTCAAATTTAGAATTCTCAGATTCCTTGGAGAGCTTCTCCCCCAGCTCCCTTTCTTCTACTCCCCAGTCTGCACATCTGAGCTCCGTCCACAGTCAGCCTTCGGCCACCACTTGAGTCTAGTGGCACACACACCATCTGCACAGTCTGCTCTGGAGGGCATTCTCCCAGGGAAGAGGTCCATGCAGGCCTGAAGGTGGCTAAGGGATCTTTGGTCAGGTGTATTAGTCCATTTCTGTTGCTTATAACAGAATACCTAAAGCTGGGTTATGTGTAAAGAAACAAAATTTATTTCTTACAGTTTGGAGGCTGGAAGTCCAAGGTCCGGGGAACACACGTGGTGAGCACCCTTTTCTTGGTGGCAATGGACTAAGCAAGAGAGCCAACCTTGTCCCTCACTCTCCTTTTAAAGCCATCGGAACCACGTTCATTACTCCATAAATGGATCAATCCGTTCGTGAGGGCACAGTCTTCACAATCTAATCACCTCTTAAAGGCCCCGCCTTTCAATTACCGTAATAGAATTTTCCACACTCTTAACACTGTTACAATGGGGGTCAAGTTTCCAGTACATGAATTTGGGGGAGACACATTTAACCCATAGCAGTAGGAAGTTCTGGGGGAAACATAGAAGGGGGACACAGACCCCCCATGGCCCCATCCTTTACCTGACAGAGAGGAGTACAGTCTGAGAAAGACCAGAGACAGGTCTCTAAGGGGCAGGTCTCCTCCACCCAGCTCTTGGGGCAGAGAGCGGGAGCCACAAGAGTTACCTCATTCTTCTTCCTGAGTTAGGCCCTAGACCTGACCTTTGAAAGGAAATTATACTTTTGATCATTTCAATCTATTTGCAATCATCTTTCTTTCTCCACCCTGGGCAGGGGCCAAGGAGAGGCGGATTCCAGCATGCATACTTTGGTATTTACACATAGAATCTCTTCTGCTCTGTTTTTGTTCTTTGCTTAAAAAGTCTTTGCTCCAGAAACTATAGGCAGAAAACAGATCGGTGGTTGCCAGGTGCTGAGGGTGGAGGAAGGGATTGATTACAAAGGGGTATGAGGGGATTTGGGGAGAAGGTGGTGATGGAACTGTTACATACTGTATCTTGCTTGTGGTAGTGGTTATATGTACAGCTGCATGCATTTGTAAAGATCCTTAGAACAGGTGAATTTTACTATATATAAATTAAATCTCAAAAAACTATGTAATAAAAATTCTTTGCTCCAAACCATTTTTAGAAAGGAGCAAGATTTAAAGGGGGGAATGTGTTCAGACATCTAAGTTAGCTTCCCTTGGTGTGGCATTTAGAGTGAGTCAGTGTAGTGGACATCTGTCATATTCACAGCTGCCCATCATCTTATGACCAGTCTTTCTTCCTGGAGGAAACTTCTTTGTTATTGTCCTGTATCCCCAAGTAGAAGTCAACAACTCAAACTCCCAGGCTCTCTTGCAGCTAGGGACAGGCATGTGACCTACTCTCCACCCGTCAGAAGCACTCGTTTAGACTGATTCAGAACTGAGTACCTGTGGACACCAGGGCTGCATGGGGCTCCCATTTCTGCTGGTGTGGGAGCAACAGAGGCATCCGACTTCGGGACTTTCAGTGGTTGTGAAGTCGAGTCCCTGGTTATCAGCTCGTGTGGTATAGGGGAAAGAGGATTGATTGGCGAGTTCCATTTCTCCTCGCTGCTATTGGAAAAGTCTTTAACTTCCATCAGTCTCTATTTCCTCATCTGTAGAATGGGCATCATGATTGCTTACCTACAAGGGTTACTGTGAGATTAAGTGAGGTGACTCAGGGTCTGGCATACAGTAGGTGCTGAATAAGCATTAGCGCCCAACCTTTTTTACAGTACAGAAGATCCTTGAAATTGGTGATCTGCCTCTCAGTGTAGTAGCTCCCTGAAGGCTGGGCTATGGCCCCTCATCCAGCCTGGGAGCAGCCCCAGAACAGGGGCTACGTGAGTTTTACTCAGAAGCTAAAGCTGATGCTGACGCTGACCCTTGAGGAGCAGGGGGCAGGTGGCCATACAGGTAGCTGAAGGTATGCCCATTAAGCTTCCCACCTCTGCCCAGCTCCTCCTTGGTGGTACCAAGGAGAGGCCACTATTTCATGAGCTCTAGGTGGAGCTTGTTTGGGGCCAAATCAACAGAAATATGCTTCAGTTTAACTCGCCCTTTTGTTGAGCACCAAGAATATGCCAGGTGCTGTGTTAAGTATCTAAGAAACAAGTAAGGTGCCACTTGGTTAAAACCTGATAAAGGGAGAAAGATGCTTACTTGCCTATGATACGAATTTGACCAAGAGATGTTATCATAACAGGTGAACAGTGTTCTGTGGGTGCAGGGGCTTCAAGAGGTCTTCAGGAGGTGACGGTCTTGAATGATGAGTTAGAGTCCGACAGAGGGAGAAAGCACCAGAGCCACCTTAGCCCGACAGAAGAGCGTATGGAAAATCTCAGAAGAATGAAAGTGCTCAGTGCTTTTGAGGAACCGAAAGTTGGTCCAAAATGGTTGGAGCACAAAGTGGGTACAGGTGGGACGTTGGGGGACAGAGGCCAGGGATGTTGAATGTGCCGTGTTGAGAAGGGCTTTGAAGTCCACAGAGGGGGCGCAGGAAGAGGGTGAAGTAGACATGTTGGTTTCAGGACTCCCGCCATTTTTACTTTCTGACCAAATCTCTACCCCGATTTCCTAAACATACACAATAACCTAAGATTCTCTGAGCCCACAGCCCCTCCAGGAGATAATCAATGGAATCCACAGTTGTGAGGCCAGAGAGGACAGCCAAGATCAACTGATCCAAGCTGTGGATGAAGAAACAAGAGAAAGGGGCCTCCGAGAAATTTGGTTGAAGCCCACGCTGGGACCCCACACTCTTTTCCACTGCAGCAGGGCAGTCTCAGGCCAAACAAGCATGAAGACACCTAGGCTTTCTAGTGACTGAAATGTGCCATTTCAGTCGTGAAATGTGCAGGGTTGGCCTGGCGGTGGGCGGGCTGAGGGGTGGGGAATGGGCATTCTGGATTTCTAATTCATCCCTTGCCATGGGACCAACCTCATCATCTCCCGTCCCTGCCTTCACCACAGAGTTTATTTCAGTCCAGGCTTCCAGCAGCCCTTGCCACCCTGCTGAGATAAAGGTCACTGCAGCAGTCAATACCAGGTCTCACTGGAGGATAAAATGAGCCAGAGGGATCCTGGGCAACCCTCAGCCATACACAAGGGCTCTGGCTTGGAGTTGTTGAGGTCAGTGGGACAGCGTGGCCAGGTCCCACCCTCTCTGGTTGGCTGAAACTAGAATGGTGTGAGGTTTTGCTGAGCAATTCTGGAAGAATAAACTGCTCCCCTGCTTTCCCTCTCACCTTCCCTCAGACCCCCAGCCTCAGCTGCCCCCACCCCTTCCCTCGAGGAGCTTGGCAACATAAAAAGCACAGACGCAGAAACCCCTCCCTCTCGATGCCCAACCGTGAACCCACGCAGCAAAACAGGAAGCATCTTCCTGTCAAGGCAAACCCATTGTTCTCTCTGTGCACTCGTCCTAACAAGTGCAGGAAACCACCACCAGGCTGCGGCAGCAGGTGTCAGGGCGACTGAGGTCCCCCACTCGCCGGTGCCCAGCCGTCCTTCCCTTCTCTCTCTCCCGAAGAACCCTTCCCTCCTTCCTGCAGCCTGACAAACTCCTCACCTGACACCTGTTGGGCTTCTCTTTCTTGGTGGCCCAAGATCTGATTAAGACCTTAAAAAGCCCCGAACCCTAAAAAGATTATAATAGTCTCCCTCTGAATATAATTCCTAATACTGGCCAGACAACACAACATGTACACATATGCTGAAATTAAAAGAGCTTCTTTTCAGATTTTCTGATTACAAAAATTCTAGCTAAGTTCAAAGCAGAACATTTCTCAAATGTTGGGTGCCCCCATCTGGGTGGGGCCCTAAATCCATGCCAAATCAGCCTATGGGGTTGCCCAGCACCAATGGAGGGCCATTTCCTTGGCTTCACATGAGAACAAATCATTCCCAAGTGAGATAAAACACGGGTTGGAGGTAGGGTCAGGGGTGAGAAGTGTGATCTTGAACTTTGTGCATTGAATTATAATCCCAGAGGGACTGGAAGCCATTCGACACTCTGAGTAGAGCCTAGAAATTGGGACTTTGGCCAGGACTCCATACCCAAGAATGACAGGACTAAGTTTCTGCAGACTCGTCTCCCTCCAGGGGACTCTAGCTCTGGCTCCTCTATTGGGTCTTTCCAGGTTAGGGACCTTCTCTAGGGGTCTCAAGGCTTGCCCTGTTTTTTCTTATGATAACAGGGGGCTATGTTTATGGTGGGCTAAGTTCTTCTTTATCCTCTAGGTAACCAAGCCATCCATGGGGTTGGTCTGAATGACTGTGAAGGTCACTTTCAGGTCCTGTTCCCTGCTCATTCTCAGAAACCTTTGTTCATTGGCAGGTCTTCCCCAAAGGACAGTGGTGCACATTCTCAGGGAACAGAGTTGGGTGCAGTAAACCTTATCTGAGGGCATCTTTTCCAGGCAGGGAGGAAGCAGCCATGGTATCAACAAAGACAGCCTGGAACCATGGGAAAAGCCCCTTTGCTTGGAGTCAAAGGTCACTTGTTCTCTTTCTAATTTCAGTTTCCTCAATTACGGAATAGAAACCTATCAAACAGGGTAGCCCGAGGGTTACATGAGATAAGATATAAGAATGTTCTTGGAAATACAGGAGCTCCATACAAATGTGGAGACATTCTTTTCCACTCGTTGGCAAGCTCCTTGAGGCCCAGGACCATGGCTTATGGGCTATCAAAACCTAGCACCTGGCCCGGTACCTGGCAGAGTAGGTACTCAGTAAATGCATGCTGGATGAATGGACGGATGGACAAATGGAGAACAGTCACCTCTTGGAAACGCTTTGTATACCATCTGTTTCATGTGCCACAGCAGCAGAGAGATTCACTTCAAAGACATGGCAGAAGTCAAAATATCTCATGTGCCAAACACAGCCAACCCATCGAGCAGGTAACAACAGCCAGAAATCTGGCCTTCAGGCCACACACCCCCAAAAGAAGGCCCAAGTGATGGAGTTTGGATGTGTTGTCCCCTCCAAAACTCATGTGGAAATGTGATCCCCAGTGTGGCAGTGTTGGAAACTGATTGAGTCCTGGGGGCGGATCCCTCGTGAATGGATTAACGCTCTCCCTGGGGGAGGGGGGATTAATGAGTGAGTTCTCGCTCTATTAGTTCCCGCGAGAGCTCATTGTTTATAGGACCCTGGCATCTCTAGCTTCTCTCTCTTGCTTCCTCTCTCGCCATGTGATCTGCTTGTACCTGATGGCTGCCTGCTGTTTTTCCGCCATGAGTAGAAGCAGCCCGAGGCCAATGCCAGATGCAGCTGTCCCAGAATCATAAGCCAAATAAATCTCTTTTCCTTATAAATTACCCAGTCTCAGGCAGTTCTGTTATAGCAACACAAAACGGACTAAAACACCCAGTTAAACAGCGCGGCTCTCCCCATCTCCTAAACTTGAATGACTCTGAGAAAGAAGCAACCTGCTTGAGGTCAGCCAGGCAAGACTTCTGGCCTTGGCACTTCTACTAACCGCTCGCCACGACCTCCCTCCCTGCACCGGGGCCACTCCTTCTCCCCCTCGGACACCACATTTTCTGTAGCTGTCCTGATTCCCCTTCTGTGTACTCCTATGGCATGTTGGGCTTACTCCCAGTTAGCTCTCACTACATTGTTCTATAATTTTGTCTTCCATTATTTTTAAAATATTATAAAATATCTAATATAAAAAGTTATAAAGAATAATACAATGAAGACCTTTGTCCACCACCAACAAAGCATTATAAGTAAATATGGTTTAAGCTCCTGGGCACCTCTGTCTATCTGTATCCCCTTCCCTCCCCATCCTGAAATTAGTGTACACTTTCTCATGCATGCTTTTATGCTTTTACTGCTTATGGGTAATTGCCTCTGTATTTGTCTATGCTCCCCACTGTTATGAACTGAATGTTTGTATCTCCCCAAAATTCCTATGTTGAAGCCTTTACCTCCAATATGGCTGCATTTGGAGATCTCCCTCTTCTCTAAGGAAGTAATTAAGGTTAAAGGAGAGCACAAAGGTGGGGTCCTGATCCAATAAGATTGGTGTTCTTATAAGAACACCAGACATCTCTCTCTCTCCCTTTCTCTCCCTTTCTCTTTACACACACCAAGGGAAGACCAAGTGAGGATATGTGAGGAGGCCGTCATCTGCAAGCCAGGAAGCGAGCCCTCACCAGAAGCCAGCACTGCCAGACCTTGATCTGGGGCCGCCAGCCTTAGAACTGTGCGGAGATAAACGTCGATTGTTTAAGCCACCACTCTGTGGCATTTTGTTAAGGCAGCCCAAGCAGACTAATACCTCCACAAGGCTCCATGTGTGCTTGGCAAGGCCAGGCTTACCTCACTGTGTGTGTCCATCTTTGTATCTGTTGAGTCCAGCACTATGCCCGGTACATAGTGTTCATCAAATATTTGTTAAATGAATGAATGAATGAAGTCACTACCGAAGCAAAGCAGGTGTCCTAGGATCCACTCTCTAGGATCAGGTTGTTCTCTGCTCTGCTGTGATACAGGCCCTACTCAAGCTGCTACTGAGACCATGGTTAGCAGTCAGTTTTTAACAAAGGAAATGGTGTGGGAAGAAAAGCATTCCCACAAAAGGGGTAGAGGGAGTGGTGGCATCTTCAGAAAAGGTTGAAGTTACTTCCTCAATCAATCAAATGTTTATTAAGCACCTGCTCATTAGGTACTCAGTGTTGAGCAGTCTCTACTTCCATAAGGCAATCAGTCTTTGGAAGACCAAAGACCAAGTAGTCCAAAGATGGCCCAGATATAAGCAAGCACAATGACTTTTGGCCTCTGTTATGGGTGTGTCCTTTGTACAGACACATTGGCATGCCCAGGGTTCTCCAGCTGGAAAACACAAACTCAGAGAGCTCATCTCCACCTGTAACACCAACTACATCCTCAGCACAGCTTGGACACAACGGTACCCACTCTCATGACTCCCTGAGCATCGATAAGGGGCTTCACTTCTAGAGTTCCTGCTTTGACTTTTGGGATTCTCCAGAGCAAAAGGGCAGCAATCTCAAGGAGCCGGCTTCAAGTCTTTTGCCAGGGATGCAACAGATGCTGTTAACAAGTGGGATGAGAGAGAACCTTCTAGGATAGAAGACATAGCCCATGAAACCCAGGAAAATTATGAAACTGTACCAAATTATATTCAAAATCTGTTTTTAAAATCAGCACTGTCAAGGGACTGGCCAGTTAGCTCACTTGGTAGAGTGCGGTGCTGATAACACCAAGGTCAAGTTCAGATCCCCTTACTGGCCAGCTGCCAAAATAAATAAGTAAATAATATCTGCACTGTTGGATACACAGTACAATCTTGTTTTCTAGAAGCACAAAATCTATTCTAGGACAAAAAATAGTTCACGTGCCCTTCTGTATATTCCAGTTTGGGTGTCCCTGAAGTTGAGTACTGTCAGAGTTAAGAGGAGAAAGGTCAGTAAACGTGGGCCCTGCCTGGCCCTTGGAGGATGGGCAGGATTTGGAAAGTGACACTGAGCTCCTCCTGTGCTGTTCTTCTCAGAGAGATCAGATTTGCAGTGAGTGGTCACTGGCCGCATGCTAACACACAAAGGGGAATCTCACGAGCAGAGCTGAGAAACACTAGGGAATCCCCATCACCTCACTCAGAGACCAGTTAAGAAACCGAAACCTAAGTCACCCAGGACAAAGCACACAACGTCCACGCAGCTGGAGTTGGAGGGGTCGGAAAGCACAGTAAGAGAAGGAATAGGGTCTGGGTTGGAAAACACCACTTAGCGTCAGGCAGAGGCTGCTGAGGAAATCAAAACCAGGAGCAACCCCTTTACCCCTGACAACGTGGTGCTCCTGCCACCAAGCTCTCTAGTGCTGGCCTGTTCATGGACTCTCTGATCTGGGACCTTCCATGGGGACCTATGCTAGCTGGAGAACCAAGAAAATTGCTATGAGTAACAAGGATTATCCTGAGAAATGAGCCTGGAGCTTATGTGGTTCAATCCCATTACTCTTCAGATGGTCATCCAGGAACTAAAGAGAGAAAGTGACTTGCCCAGCGTTGCCTAGTGAGTTATAGGAGAGGCAAGACTAGAACACAGGTCTTCTGGCCGTAAGCTGATTTTTTCTTAAAAGCATCTGGCACATGGAAAGGGGCACCAGGAAGAAACTTCTGGAATAGTTCCTAACTGAAATTGCCCTGACCTTTCTTAACAACACATCTGACAGTTGAGTCCCTCCCTTCCAGTAGTTCAAGAGATTGTTGATATCCCTAAAAGTAAGTGAGATCCAAATGCCAGTGATGAGAGCAACCAAAACCTTTGGACTGAAGGGAAAGTTTGGTAGGGCTTCTCATGCTTCCATTTGGAGAATTTGGAATAATGGAGAATGGCTAAGCAATGCACAGGGTTCCATGGGAAAGTCCCAGAATTCAGAGTCTCAGGATAGCAAAGCTTAGTTACCTCCTAGGCAATCTAATCACTTCACTTTACATTTGAGAAAACTGAGGCTCAGAGAGGGGAAGTACAGTGGATTGAATTATGTCCCCCCAAACTCACTGAAGCTTGAATTGTGTTCCCAAGTTTTATGTATTAGAAACTCGGCCCCCCCTGTAGTCACAGTTAAGAGGGTGGGAACTCCTATTATGGAAATTGAAAGGTGGAGCCTTGAAGAGGTGATTAGATTGTAGGACCCTGCAGTAGTGAATGGATTAGAAATGGTGGTCAGGGGCATGTTTTAAGGGCTTTAAAAGAAGAGCACGTGAGGAGCTATCTCTCTCCTGCTCTCTCAGCTCCACCATTTTCTGCCATGTGAGACCCCTGCACTGCTGTAAAGCCACCACCAAAGAAGACTCACCAGATGTGTTCCCTGGACTTTGGACTTCCCAGCTTCTGAAACTATAAGCAATAAATTTCATTTTCTTTATAAGTTACACAGTTCTGTGTGTTTTGTTATAAGCAACAGAAATGGACTAATACTGGAAGCAACTTACTGAAGATCACGCAGGCTGCTGGTGAAGAGCTGGGCTCACTGCACTACAACCCAACTGAATGTCCTTCAAAAGTCTGGGGAAAAGAAAAGCTGTTCAACCTGCTTGTTCATCTCCCTTCCAGCCCTAGGCAATGTTTGGCTTCCTTCCCTTGTTTGAGGTATAGCATCATGTCCCACTTGCTCTTGGTCATAACCATAGACAACAGCGGTATAATCTAACCTTAACTTCTTAAACTCCTTATATCACTCAGGAATTACCTTATATCACTCAGTGTGAAAGGAAACAAGAGCCACTCTAGGTATTCCAAATGAGGAATTCAATATAGGGGACCAGTTGTACAGGTAATGGAAGAGCTGAGGCCAAACGGGATGGCAAAACCACCCAGAGATTAATGACAGCAGCAAGTTGCCACCATCCCTAGAGCTGGAGGGACACAAGGAGAAGGTGGTGTTACCATAGCCCGGAACCTGGGGCAGGAGCTGGACCCATGATGTGGGTTACGCATCAGGTGCTGGCTCCTAGAGATAGGGGCTGGCCGGCTGATGGACGCCGAGGTCAAAGACACGTAGCCACTGCTGGTTGCCTGTAGCAGCAGAGAGAAGAAAGATGTAGCATGCAAAAAGTACCCCAAAGGGAGTTGGAACAGCTATACTGATATCAAATAAAACAGACTTTCAAGCAAAAACTGAGGACCGGCCCGTGGCTCACTTGAGAGAGTGCGGTGCTGATAACACCAAGGCCACGGGTTCGGATCCCTATATAGGGATGGCCGGTGAGCTCACTTGGGAGAGCGTGGTGCTGACAACACCAAGTCAAGGGTTAAGATCCCCTTACCAGTCACCTTTAAAAAAAAAATTATTTAGAGACAAAGAAGGACATTTTATAATGCTAAAAGAGTAAATCCATCAGAAAGACATAATAACTGTAAACATACAGTTGTCCCTCAGTATCCACAGAGGTTTGGTTCTAGGACCCTTCATGGATACCAAAATTCATGGGTGCTCAAGTTCCTTATATGAAATGGCATAGTATTTGCATATAACCTATGCATATCCTTCAATATACTTTAAATCATCTCCAGACTACTTATAATATCTAATGCAATGTAGATGCTATATAAATAGTTCTTATACTGTATTTTTTATTTGTATTATTTTCTATTGCTGTATTGTTATTTTTTATTTGTTTTTCTTTTTTTCAAATATTTTTGATCTGCTGTTGGTTGAGTCTGTGGATGTAGAACTCACAAGTATGAAGGGCCAACTGTATGTGCACCTAAGCAATAGAGCCCGAAAATACGTGAAAGAATTGACAGAACTGAAGCAAGACATAGGAGAAATACACAATTCAACAATACAATAATAGTTGGAGACTTTAATACCCCACTTTCAATAATAGATACAACAACTAGGCAGTAGATTAACAAGGAAATAGAATATTTGAACAATGCTATGAATCAACTAGACCTAACAGATATCTAAAGAACGCTTCACCCAACAACAGCAGAATACACATTTTTCTCAGGTGCACATTGAATATTCTCCAGAACAGATGATATGTAGGACGTAAAACAAGTCTCAATAAATTTAAAAGAATTGAGACTAGACAAAGTACATTTTCTGGCCACAGTCAGTAACAGGAGGACGTTTGAGGAATTCACCAATATGGGTAAATTAAACAACACACTCAAACAATCAATGGGTAAAAGGAGAACTCAAAGGGAAATTAGAAAATACTTTGAGATTAATAAAAATAAAAACACACCATACCAAAACTTACGGGATGCAGCCAAAACAGTGCTTCCAGAGGAATTAATAGCTATAAATGCCTATACTTTTAAAAAGAAGAAAGATATCAAATAAAGAACTTAAGCTTTTTTTTTTTCCTTTTTGTCTTTTTTCGTGACCGGCAATGGATCGCAACCCTCAGTGTCGCGCCCGTACCGGACCGGGACCGGCCACGGGATCGCAACCCTCGGTGTTAAGCTTTTAACTTAAGAAAAAAAAGAACAAAGTCCAAATCAAACAGAAGAAAGGAAATTTTTTTTTTTTTTGTCTTTTTTTTCCGTGTCCCGCAACGGATCGCAACCCTCAGTGTTGCCCCCGTACCGGACCAGGGACCGGCAACGGGATCGCAAGCCTCGGTGTTGCTCCCGCGCCTCGCTCAGCCAGTGAGCGGGAGCCGGTCTGTATGTGGGATCCGAACCCTCGGACGGGAGCGCCACCGCGCTTCCCAAGCGGCGCACTATCCAGTGCGCCACCGGGCCGGCCCCGAAAGGAAATTTTTTAAAAGAGAATAAAAATAAATGAAACAGAGAATTGGAAAAAAAATAGAAAAAATCAAAAGTTGCTAAGTCAAAAAGGTTAATAAAATTGACAAACTTTTTTTTAAAGATATCACTTAGCTTTATTGCAATTATAATATTGGGCAACACTTCATTCCATAAAATAGGATAAGCATTCCAATGAGTTGAGCATAGGAGGTTGGTTTTATTTTATTTTATTTATTTTAATTTACTCATTGTAATTGTACATACTTATGGGGTACAATGTGATGTTTTGACACATATATATGCTGTATAATGATCAGGCCAGGGTAGATAATGTAACCATCACTTCATGCATTTATCCTTTCTTTGTAGCAAAAATATTCAAAAGCCTCTCCTCCAGTTATTATTTAATATACAAAACTTAACTGTTAACCATACTCACCCTACTGTGCAATAGAACACCAGAACCTTATTCCTCCAGTCTAATTGTAATTTTGTACCCATTGGAAAAGGTTGGTTTTAAATACAGAAAAGGCTGAAGAAAGCAGAAACAAAGAACAAAAAGCAAATTGGTAATTTCAAAGTTACTTTCCTTCTAAGGTGGGGACAGCAATACAGAACAATAGAAAAATAACTGATTATTTAACATCAGGTTTCTTTGGGCTATCTCTTTTTTTTTTTTAATTGACAAACACTTAGCTAGACTCACCCTCATATCAAAATCACACAAAAATGTCACAAGAAAACTATAGATCAATATTCTCTTTAAATATAGATACAAAATTCTTCAGCAAAGTATTAACATACCAAATCCAGCAATACATTTTAAAAGATTATATACCATGACCAACTGATTTATTCCAGGAATTCAAGGTTGATTCAACATACAAAAATCAATCCATGTAACACACCATATTTAATAGAATAAAGGACAAAAAATACTTGATCATCTTGATGGGCACAGAAAACTCATTTGACAAAATCAAACAAACTAGAAAGAGAAGGGAACATGATAACATCAATCTGTGATAAACCCACAGCTAACAGCATACTTAAGTGGTGAAAGACTGAATGTTTTTCCCCTATGATCAGGAACAATACAGGTAACTCTCACCACTTCCATTCAACGTTGTACTGGAGGTTCTAGCCAGGGCAATTAGGCAAGAAAAAGAAACAAAAGCCATCCAGACTGGAAGTAAAACTATCACAGATGACATGACCCTATATTTAGAAAACCCTAAGGATTACAAACACACAGACATACTATTAGAAGCAATAAATGAGTTCATCCAGATTGCAAGTTGCAAGATAAATGTACTAAAATCAATTGTATTTCTATACGCTAGCAATGAGCAATCTGAAAATTAAGAAAACAATCCCATCTACAATAGCATCAAAAAAAATAAGATACTTAGGAATAAATTTAACAAAAGAAATGAGAGACTTGCACACTGAAGACTATAAAACACTGAAAGAAATTAAAGACCGTTATGTGGTCATGCACCACATAATGACATTTCAGACAACAACAGACTGCATATACAATGGTGGCTGGAGCAACAGACTATACGATACAGCCTAGGTATGTAATAGCCTATACCTTCTAGGTTTGTGAGTATACCATATGGTGTTTGCACATGACAAAATAACCTAACAATGCATTTCTCAGAACGTATCCCTGTCATTAAGCAACTCATGATTGTAAACAAAAAGGCACCCCAAGTTTATGGACTTTGGAAGACATCATATTATTAGGATGGCAATACTCCCCAAATTGATGTACAGATTAAATGCAATCCCAATTAAAATCCCAGCTGGTTTCATTGCAGAAATTGACAAGCTGAACCTGAGATTCATATGGAAAGGAAAGAGACCCAGATTAGCCAAAAACAATCTTTGAAAAGAAGGATAAAGTTGGAGCAGCCACACATTCTCAATTTCAAAATTTACTACAAAGCCTCAATAATAAAGACAGTGTGGTACTGGCATAGGACAGAAACACAGATTGATGGAATAGGATTGAGAGTCCAGAAATAAACCATTACTTTTATGATCAGTTGATTTTCAACAAGGAAACAAAACAATGCAGAAAAAATAGTCTTTTCAACAATGATGCTGAAAAACTAGACATCCACATACAAAAGAATGAAGCTGGGTTCCTACCTCACACCATATACAAAAATTAGCCCACAATGGATCAGAGCTAAATGTAAGACCTAAAACTATTAAACTCTTAAGAGAAAACATAGGAGTGAATTCTCATGAACTTAAAGTAAGGCAATGGTTTCTTAGCTACAACACCAAAAGCACAAGAGACAAAAGAAAAATAAATAAATTGAACTTCAAAATTAAAAACTTTGTGCTTCAAAGAACACTAACAAGAAAGTGAAAAGACACAGAATGGGAGAAAATATTTACAAACATATATCTGATAAGGGACTTGTATCCAGAATATATAAAGATCTCTTACAATTTAACAATAAAAGGCAAATAACCCAATTTGGAAAATGAGCAAAGGATGTAAATAGACATTTTTCCAAAGAAAATATACAATAAACACATGAAAAGACACTCAACGTCAGTAGTCATTAGAAAAATGCAAATCAAAACCACAATGAGATACTTCATCCCCACTGTGATCACTGGAATCAAAAGTCAGACGATAACAAGTGTTGTTGAGGATGTGGAACTCTAATACTTTGTTGATGGGAGTGTATAATGGTGTGCCCACTTTGGAAAACAGTTTGATCGTTCCTCAAAATGTTAAACATTTACATGGTTACCATATGATCCAACAATTCCAACCCCAGGCATATACCCAAAAGAAATAAAAGTATATGTCCACACAAAAACTTGTACACAAATATAGCAACATTATTCATAATAGCTAAAAAGTAGAAATAACCCAAATGTCCAGCCAATGATGGATAAACAAAATGTGGTATATTCGTACAATGGAATATTATTCAGCCATAAAAAGAAACAAAGAACTGATACATGCTACAACATGGATGAACATTTAAAACATGCTAATTGAGGGCCAGCCCGGTGGCACACTGGAGAGTGCACCGCTTGGGAGCGTGGTGGCGCTCCCGCCGAGGGTTCGGATCCCATGTGGAGACCGGTTCCCGCTCACTGGTTGAGCGAGGTGCGGGCGCGACACCGAGGGTTGCGATCCCGTTACCGGTCAGTAAAAAAAAAAGACAAAAAAAAAAAAAGGAAAAAAAAAAACATGCTAATTGAAAGAAGCCAGACACAAAGGCCACATATTGCATACAGTACTTCTGTTTATGTGAAATATCCAGAATAGAAGGTAGATCTGTGGTTCCCGGGTGCTGCGGGGAGGGGTTGAGGGGAGACAGGGGCCATTGCTAATGATTTCAGGGTTGTTGCGAGCGATGATAAGAAAATGTTCTAAAACTGTGGTGATGGTTGCACAACTCTGTGAATACACAAAAACCATTGAATTGTACACTTTTAAAGGGTGAATTTTATGGTCTCTGAATTATATCTCAATAGAGCTGTCACTAAAAAAGAAAGGAAAGGAAAGGATAAGAAAAAAGACACATCCTGGCACGTCCCTTCCTTCTACCTCCCATCCTCTGTCAGTGCCTCCCCTCAGCCAACTCAACCCAGAAGCCAGAGGGAAAGTCATCTAGGAAACGATGTTCCCTGTGACACTGAGCAGGGCAAGGGAAGGATGGGGACACATTTCTCACTCATCTCTGACTCTCCACAGCACTTAACCCCTGGCTTGGAATGTAATATTCACACTATAAACATTTGTTGTATCAATAAGTAGCCCCTCATCTAAGCTCTCCCACATGGCACAGGGGGTTTTTTGAATGTAAACAATCCTATGATTCAGGATCCTATGACCAGTGACTGGAACTGTCACTCAGTCACCTTTCCATATTCTCTGTGGTCCCTGAAGGCACCGGATGGGCTGTGAGTGAGGCAGAGAGGGTTGGAGGGAGGAGCAGGGGTGGGAGGGGCAGAGAACAGGGTAGCTCCTCTCACACTTAAAAGGGGTTCGAGCCACTTCCTCCCCAGACAGGGGCAGCGCCAGGCCGGGGCACAGCCTTCCTGTGTGGTTTCAGCGGCCCAGAAAGTGTCATGGACCTGGGTGAGTGAGTCTCCTCGCATGGAGGGAATAGCACCGGGGTCTTGGCACCCAAACTGACCCTGTGGAATGGGGGTGGTGCATGGGGGAGCCTCCTGGAGAAAGTGGGTCTGATTTGGCGGGAATTGTGGGTGCTTCCAGAAAATGCCACCCTGTCGTTCCAGAACGGGTGCACCTGCCCTGATAGACCTGGAGGAGGGGGCAACCATCAGTGCCAGGAAGGACAAGGGGAGCCGAGGTCGTGTCTTTCTATAACAGCAGGGACAGAAGAAAGTGGCAGGGCTGGGCTTGGACTGAACGTGTTTTCAGCTTGGGGCAATGGGTAAAGCTATCTGGGACCTCTGAGGACAGTTCCATCAGGGGGAAAGTCTCCTCCTGGGAATCAGGACCTGCCACCTCCCTCTGTGATTCCCACCTTTCTCCCCTACTACACAGGTAGTAGAATCCCTGCTCTTTTGGGGTTAGGAGGAGGAGCGAGTTCAAGGTGACCGCGTTGTGTGGATGATTCAGTGCACTGCGTGTACCAGCTGTGGTTGCTCCGTTGCTGCTGCTTCCTGCAGGTTCAGGGGTGGGTGGGCAACATGCAATGGGATGGCAAAGGAAAGGGCGTTCAGCTTGCAGACGTCACCACCAAGCCTCCAGCGTAGCCCTCTGTTCCTGAGCAAAACTCGCTTACTCTACCCAGGCAGATGACTCTTCTCTGTAAACAGTCCTTCCTCTGGTCTAACCTCGGACTTGACCAGGGGGTGTACAAGGGAAGCACCAAAGGGTTCATCCAGGTCCAGACACCCCATTTATAAATCTCAGCTTTCAAGTCAGACCCGGCTGAGGCTATGAAGCCCGGTTCCTGGATGGCTTGATTCACCAGCAATCGAAGCACCACAGCGGCCTCAAAGCCGCAAGGCGTTGGCTTTAAAAGTGAAGGTTCCCTGGTGCTGTCCTCACACCCTCCCTGCCACACCACAGCCTCTTTGACTTGATCTCTTCCTTCCGCAACCCCCTGAACCCTGGGTCTGGCCCTAGCGAGCAGCTGTGAAAGGGTTAACGCGGTCACCCCCGCCCACTGACCATGAACTCCTAGAAGGCCGGGTCTGATTCTTGAATTTCTGCATCCCCATGTGCTTTGGGGATGAGAGCAGATGTGCTTGTGGAATGAATGAATGAATGAATGGTATCAAGAAGTCAGTAAATTTTAGTTTTTCAAAATCTCTTCCAGCTTCCTGTCCTCCCAGTTACCAATCCCACACCCCAATATCCACCCCCACTGACCACAATCCTGGAATGCAGGCATCCACCGGAGACCCTGCTCCAGCCTCCCCATGAAGAAAACCAAGCATGGCCCAGGAGTGTGGTGCTAAGTGTTAGAAAAGCAGCTCCCCAGGGTGGAGGAAAGGCCCTGAATTTGCAGCGCTTGCCAGTTTCCCTAGTGCACATTCTCCCACCCGAGCTGATTTCCAGCCATCCACACGGCTAACACGGAGGTGGGAAGACGTGCAATTGGCTCAGGGAGCCTGAGAGCCAGCCCCAGCACAGCACCTCGTGCCTCCCCCCAGACCAGGGTTGGGGGCACTGGACTCACAGGCTTTGATGGGGGAAGGGCAGGCCATCTCTGGTCCGGGAGGAAGGGAGGTTCTGCTTTGTCACTCAATTCGAGAGAGCCCCAACGGTTGAACCCGAAATACTGGTAGTAGGGTCAGCCACTGAGAAGCTTTGCTCAAAACGGGCTCTGGGCCGTTGGTGGGGAGGGCAAGCCACGAAGAACTGTTTTTCACTCTCGTGTGCTCAGCAGGGAGCAAATCGTGGGTGAGGAGGCAGGGTTTCTGTTACACAGAATGAAAACTCCAAAGCAGGGCTGAGCTGGCCTTTCACCATTTGAATGAACTGTTCTGAGGCACCCTCTCCACCTTCGAGCAGTGGGGCCAAAGATCTCAGTCAGAACTGTCAAAAGCAAAGATAGACAGACTTTTGAGAGACCTCTGTCTCACGGCACAGTCGTAATGGTGGCAGAGAGGGATGCTGAAAGAACCCAGGGCCGACCCTCCTGGCCTTCCAGGAGCTTGGCTGGGGAGGAGACACTGCACCCAATGGTAGACGTGGGGAAAATTTCTCCTCTTTCGTACTCCTGGTACTTTCTTTCGGTCAACTGTCATTGCCTGATGAATTCAGGGATGACCAGTGTGGTGGGGAGAGAGACATGGACATCAATAAGCCACTGAGATAAAGCGAGGCACGGTGTTGATGGGTAAGGGCAACACAAGAAGGGGATCGTAAACGTGAGTCAGGGAGGTGTTTACGTTGACTTCTGATGGGTGTGTAGGAGTTGTCACATGAAACAAGGAGGAGCAAGGGACCCAGGACATGGCAGGAAAGGCAAATTCTATTTCCATCAGAGGCCAATAAGGTAAAAGAGGGAAAGAGCCTAAGATACAGGAAGTGGGGGAGAGTGCATCAGAGGGAGTTTGGGTCACCTAAAGGCATCTAAATTCAATATTTTTAAAACTCCATGCAGGCAAGTAGAGTCACCTGGGGACTCAGCCTGCAGGATCATAGATGGTCAGCTCCGGAGAAAGGAATAGAGATGAGAAAGGAGCAAGGCGAGGGGCGTATAAAGAAGCTGGCCATGCCAAGGAGGAAGATAAAATGGAGGGGTGGGCAAGCCCTAAACTGCGTGTGGTGCATCCCTATGGAGTCTGGACTCTTTCCTGAAAGCTGTGGGGAGCCAGTGAAGGTTTGTCTTTTTTAATTGGGTGAGTTAAAGGATGAGATTTGTGTTTTGGAAGAAACTCTGTGGCAGCAAGGGGGCCACAAAGCCATATGTCAGGGCAGAGGCAGAGCTGGCCCTGAGAGATGTTAGGGGACAGAAGCAACAGAACTGGTGACCAGCAGGATGTGGGGCACTGAGGATTCCCTCTGTGCTCCGTGCAGGACCCTACACACAGCAGACTCACCAGAGGTGTAGCTTGATGCAGCAGTGGGAGCGCGTATCACGTGGCCCCATTCACCTCTCAGATCCATCTCTTTGCAGCTGCGTGACCCCACGCAAGTGGCTTAACCGCTCTGGACCTCTATTTTCTGGAATATAGAATGAGAATCACAAGGGGTAGTTCACACGATGTTATGAGGGAGAGAAACATACAGACTACGGGGCAGCACACAAGAGTGGTTAGGAGCAAGGTTTCCAGACTCAGACGGGTTCAAAGCCCAGCCCCACTCCTGGCCGGCTGTGTGACTCTGGGACAGTTACTAATCTTGGTGTGCCTCAGTTTCCTCATTGGCAAGAGTGGAGAATAGTAGTTATTCCTCATAGGGTTTTTGTGATGAAACAGGATTGTACATGTAGACAGTTTGGTGCACAGTGAAAGCTCAATAACTGTATTCTGTCACTGGATAAAGCAGTGATATCACAGGGCAAGAGCCAGCCGGCTCTCACCGTTCCCTGCCAGTTGTCTGAAAGGGGGTCCCCCAAGCCTCTTACCTCCTCCCAAGATCTCTTACTGCTTCCCTGCTTCCTTCTGCCCCCCAAAAACAGAAAAGTTATGTTGACAGGTGAGGAAGTCCAGAGAGAGAAAAACTCGGGGCAGCTATTGGGAGCAGCTGGTGGTCAGCCGTGATTTCCTGAGCAGCCCGGTTGGCCTAGAAAATGTGGGGATGTAAGCTCGGGGTTTGGGGTGTTAGCCAGCCAGCAACCGCCTCCTCCCAGGCAGGATGTCTCATGCTGGGGGCTCGAGTTGGAGTTCTAGGGAATTTTCTTTTCATGATGATCATTACTGAAAACTCAAGAACTCTGAAAACACCCAAAACCCAGGTCAACCACTCTTTAACCCCAAGATTCCCGACTTCCTTGGTCCCACCCAAGCTGCTGCCCAAGACCAGTTGCTTTATGACTTTGTAACAGGCAGGAATGGTCTGACTCATGGCCACGGACTCCTCTGCCACACGCGAGAGATCCCCTAAGTTCCCCTGTTACCTTTCTTGAAAACAGCCTGTTCTGAACCTACAAGACCCCCGTTCACCCATCTCCAAGACACCTGGAATGAGAAATCACACACACACACACACGCACGCACACGCACGCACATACACACACATGCACACACGCACATACACACGCACATACACACACACACATACACGCACACGCACATACACATACACGCACACACATACACACACATACATGCACACACATACACGCACACACATACACGCACACGCACATACACACATACATGCACACACATACACGCACACACACATACACACACGCACACGCAGCCCAGCACCCCCACACTCCCCCTCCTCCCAACAGTAGCAAAAGGAAGGGGCCAGGGCCCAGGAGAAGGAGCAACAGACTAAAACAGAAACACAGTTCGTGCTCCTCGAATTTTCTTCGGTGTGACTTGTGAAAATTTTGAGGTTTCTCAGTTCTCACTGACAGTCAGAGTGGGCTTTCTCTAGAGTAGCCAAAGGACATTTACGTGTTTAAAGAAACCTCGAGCACTTGACATCAAGATGAGTCAGTGGAAGGCGGGTGGTGCACTGGACCCTGAAGACAGTGTTGTGAGGTGTAGACACGCGGACTCAAGCTCAGAGGCTCAAGGGGTGACTCAGGGAGAAAGGGGGATGAGGAGGGGGAGCTATGCTGCCCAAGGGTCCATATTCACCAGGACCACAACGCTCAGGCACATGGGGACACTGGATCAGCGGGTGCCTGTCCCAAGAAAGAGAAGATACAGCTAGGAAGGTAGGTTCAAGGACAGTGCAGGACTTGACTGCCATGCTGAAAATAGGGGCTTCATCCTCAGGGCTGGGTCGAGCCCCTAAGGATTTAAGAGGAAGGCACGGTGGGGGTTGGCATCAGAGCAATGCTTTAGGAAGACATGTCTAGCATGCGGGATAATTTGCCTGAGGTGGGAGAAATATCTATTTATTTATGTGAACTGGTGCCCTTCCTCTTCCCTGTGGAACTCACAAGCCCTGAATCCCTGACCTTATGCTGTGCCCCTGAAGCCACTAATAAACTGCAACTGGGTGTCATGCAGCTAGGTTTCCAGCAGGTGGTACTGTGGCCAAAGATATGAATCCACTGGGCTTGAGCCACTTCCATAGCCTCCAGAAGGCCCCCAGCCTCCTGTCCCTACTGAGACTGGAGCTGTGACGGGCCTGCAAGTCCTGCCTTAGCGTCCACATGTAACATCACAGTTACTGACTCTCCTGTAGGCCAGGCTGTGGCTGGGAACTGAGGGTCAGGGTACGGGGAGGAGGCTGCCAGGGCAAAGAAGGCACAGCTCCTGCCCTGGGGGTGCTCTCGGACGGGCAGGTGGGATAAGACTTCTGCATCAATTACTCAGTCACCTGTCCTCCCTGCTCAGCCCCGAGGAGGAAATAAAGTACAGGTCGGCCCAAGGCTCAGCCACAAAGCAGAGCTGAGCAGCTGTCCACAGCACGTCCAGGCCTTGGGCTAACCTGGCCCTCCATCTGCTCCTCAGACCCAGGGAGAGCCACCTGATTTCCAGAATGTGTCCCTTACCAAGGGTGACCCTGCTCCCTCTTCTACCTGTCACCCAAGGCCTTGGATTAGAAAACAAGTTGAAGGAGAGAAAATACATACACACACTTCAGTTAAACAGGGGAAAAAGCAGAGTTACATCGGGGAATAGTGTCCATCCTACCACACTGCCACAGGGCACTGTGCCCTCTCGGTGTCCTCTCAGGCCACCTTGATGCTCCCTCCCTTGGCAGGGCATTCCTCCATTCATTCATTTATTCTTCAGCACATAATTCCTGGGCACCTCCTCGATTCTGGGCCTGCAGTAGGTAAAAGGAAAGAGGTGCCTGCCCCAAAGGCAAGCTAAGGGGTGGGCCCCATGAGCCAATGGTCAGTGCTGAAAGAATGTCAGCTGAATGAGGGGGTGCTGGGGAGCCAGTAGGTCCCCTAAAGCACTCTCCCATTGTTGAAAAGCCAATAAGTAACCTCACTCCTACACCCAGCCCTGTGAAATCACCCTATTTCCTCTGCCTGCCTCCCCAGGAGACACTCAGGAATTCACACATGACCGCCCACTCACCTGGACACCGGAGAGATGCTCCCAGGTCCCCAAGCAGTGCAGGACATGTGTGCGCACGTGCCCCCACCTCAGGGCCTTGCTTCCTCCTGCAGAATCTGGGGCAGGTGGGGGGTGCTCGGCCCTAAGAGGCAGGGTCAGTTGATGCTGAGTCTTGAGGGGCGGTCTGGGCTAGAGTGGACTTTCCAACTCCAGAAGAAGCCCCAGATGGGCCAAGATGAGGTGGGGAGGGGCTGCCCTGCACCCTGGTCCTGCTTCTTTCCGAGACCTGGGAGTGCAGGAGGCCGGGAAGGAGGTGAGGACAGCGATGCAGGCAGCGGGCCAGGTGTTCAAAGGCACAATCTGGTTCTGATGTTCTTTTTCAGCAAACGCATGCCTGGAGCCTGGGAGGAAAGTTCCCAAGAGTGTCTCCCCCTCCACTGCTTTCTTTAATAACAAAGAGTTGTCTCTGCCAAGCAATAACTTTCTCGCCTTGTCTCCTACAGGGAAACCAATGAAAAGCGTGCTGGTGGTGGCTCTGCTTGTCATTTTCCAGGTGAGGTTTCCTGCCAAGGAAAGCTCTGTTCCCTTCTCCACACCCCGCTCCCAAGCCAGGGATTCTGGTGGAGGAGCTAGGCATTTGCTAGAAGGAAACAGAAGACCCAGACACAAACCCACCCGCCATTCATTAAGCTGATGCCCCCACCCCCACCCCACCCCCCATCTGTTGAGTGACCCTGGAGAGCCACCGATGTTCTCTGGACTTCCTTTACTGAATTTAAATTAAAACATGGGGGGAAATAACTTACCACCACCTTCCCCAGCCCATCTCTAATCTCCCCACCCAGGAGACAGAAACATAGAATCCAACTGAGTTCTTGGAGAGGGAAGAGCTGCAAAATGCACAGGCTGTGAGGTTACCAGGTTTTACACGTGTGCACACACCCGCAGGTGTAAAAGTCCACAAGTGAGCTGAGAAAAGAACCCTTGGTCTGGTGACCTGGTTACTATCCTATCGCTCCAAATTTGCCTCCCCCCAACCTTCAACCAAAGGCTCCCCTTGCAGCCCCTTTTCTTTTGCGAAATAGAGACCCATCTGGCCTCCCTGTGGGGGGAGGGAAGAAAGGATGGGGCCCCGGACACCGGAGGGAGCATGGTAGATGCAGCACATACTTTACAGGAGCCTGAACTCTGCAGGAGCAAAGATCCCCCCCACCTTACGAGGTTCCATTTCTCTATCCCAGAAATGGAAAGAGAAAATGTGTCCCGCCAAGTGCCAGAGTTGGAAGAAACTGTAACTCACAGAGTCGGCTTTCCCTCGAGTGTTAGAGGTGGGAGCTCTCCTGGGGGGTGGGGGGAGGCCCGGCTGAGCCCAGAGCTGGAGAGGCAGTGCTTCAGAATTTGGCTCTTCCCCAGGTCTGGAGGCCAGAGGGGCAGCTTTCCAGGAGCTCAAGCCAGAGGCAGGCCCCAAGCTGGGCACTGTTCCCAAAACCCCATCCCAGAGGTCCCCCAGAGCTTGGGCCACAGCCCACTGCCTGGCCCCTTCCCCATCCCCTCCCTCCCCCTCTCTCCTCTGTCTCCAGGACTCTGGGGGGTGGGGGGGCTGGATCACTGGTGCTGGTGGTGGAGGCTGGAAAGTTGGGGAGGGGAGGAGGACAGTTGTGGCTCGTTCTTCTCCTTCACTGGGGGGAGGGGGGCTCAGACAGGGCAGGATGTGGTGGGGCTGTGGGCTGCAGAGGTGTCAAGACCTGGGTGGGGGGTTGTGGAGCAGGGGTAAGGTGTGGGGTGGAGACGAGAAGGCAGGACGGGGTGCTGGGGAGCACACTTCATAGAGGCTGGGAGTACTGCCCTTCAGGAAGGCCCAGATCCCCTTATGTCTGGGGACTCCAGACGTAAGGCCTTGGGCCTGTCCCAGGGAACCTAAGCTGCAACCACGCCTGGACGAGGGAAAGAGGGTTGCCCCTGACTTTTCCTCTCAAGCTAATAATGTCCAAAGAAAAGACCCCTGGACATTGTTTTGTCCTCACCCTGTCCCCAAGCAGGATAAGCAATGAATCCAGAATTTGGAAGTGAGAAATTCAGAGACAAGATGTGGGGGGGTCTGCTCAGCTCTCCAATTGTATAGAAATCTATTTTTGTTGCGCTGCTAAGAGTCCAGTTCCCAGAGGAAGCACCCTGAGCTTCTGAGGCGGGTCTTCCAGCCCAGCTCCGTGCCCATCCATCGCTGTGCACAGAGGCACGTGCGTCCCCTCCTTCACTGATAAAATCACAGCAGGCTGTGGAACCTTCACCCGGCCCTGCAGACAGGCTAAAAAAAGCCCAAGCAGCTGAGCCTGGCTGATTGGGATCTGCCGGAAGAAACTGTGAGGAAGAGCAAGGCCGAGAGGTGGGGGAGGGGGGGAGAGCTCAGACAGAGAGCGGGAGCCACACTTCCTTCCAGGGGCACAGCTGCCAGTAGGAACTCGGTCACAGCCTGCAGCCGGTCACCCATTCACGGAGTGCGGCGCATGCACTAGGGCCCTGGCGTGGGCTCCTGCTGGGTGCTGTGTGGGCACCAGGTATCCATAAAGTCTCCAGGTCTCTCACCACCCCCCATCCAGCCATCTGCCCCAAACCCCGGGCTTCATGGCCTCCTTTCTCTCACTCCAGGCCCTCCGCAACCTTGACTCCCAGGTGGGTTTTCTGTCAAAGGCTGAGGGATTTTGTAGCCTCTTGGAAAACTCTTTCCACCAGTTGCTAAAGGAGGTTCCAGAAGACACACATTCCTGCTCTCACAGAGCTTCCTCCGTGGAGATGAAATGGTGGCAGAAGCTAGGTCGGGCCCCTCACAACAACCATGTGAAGGAGATAGGAGTCATCTCCACTTCACAGGCGAGAAACTGAGACAGAGAGAGTAAGTGTGTTTAACCAGCTCAAGTCTCACCTGACCCCAAAGCCCCTCAGGCTATTTCTAATCCACTGAAAACACGTGTAAGGTACAGTCTCTGAGTTGGAAAAAATCAGACCCCTACTACTTATCAGTAGGAAAGTAGAATCTCAGGTCCTGCCCCAGCTTACTGAATCAGGACGTACATTTTAACAAGATCCCCAGTTCATTCACACAGAAGTTAAAATTTAAAAAGCCCTAATTTCAAACCAAAGAATCATGTGATGAGCTTAGAAAAATACAGATTCCTGGGCCCCACCCCTTGAGTTTGTGGTTCAGCAACAATCATGTAAGGTCTGGGAATTTGCATTTCTAACGAGCTCCCAGGTGATGCTGGTGACGCTGGTGACGCTGGTGACGCTGGTGACGCTGGTGATGGGAACCACACTTTGAAACCACTGCTGTGAGCTGAATCCCAGCCGGATTTGGACACACCTGGCTAAGCTGGATTGTTTGCTTTTATTTCCTTCCCAGCAGGTGTGCTTGTGCCAAGACGAGGTAACGGATGATTACATCGGAGACAACACCACGGTGGACTACACGTTGTATGAGTCTCTGTGCTTCAAGAAGGACGTGCGGAACTTTAAGGCCTGGTTCCTCCCGATCATGTACTCAGTCATTTGCTTCGTGGGCCTACTGGGCAATGGATTGGTCGTGTTGACCTACATCTACTTCAAGAGGCTCAAGACCATGACTGATACCTACCTGCTCAACCTGGCCGTGGCAGACATCCTCTTCCTCCTGACCCTGCCCTTCTGGGCCTACAGTGCAGCCAGGCCCTGGGCCTTTGGTGTCTACTTCTGCAAGCTCATTTTTGGCATCTACAAAATGAGCTTCTTCAGTGGCATGCTCCTGCTTCTTTGCATCAGCATCGACCGCTATGTGGCCATTGTCCAGGCCGTCTCGGCCCACCGCCACCGCGCCCGTGTCCTTCTCATCAGCAAGCTGTCCTGCGTGGGTATCTGGATGCTGGCCACGGTGCTGTCCACCCCAGAAGTGCTGTACAGTGGCATCCAGAAGAGCAGCAGCGAGCAAACGTGGCGATGCTCCCTCATCACTGAGCACGTGGAGGCCTTTATCACCATCCAGGTGGCCCAGATGGTGATAGGCTTCCTGGTGCCCCTGCTGGCCATGAGCTTCTGCTACCTCGTCATCATCCGCACCCTGCTCCAGGCACGCAACTTTGAGCGCAACAAGGCCATCAAGGTGATCATCGCCGTGGTCGTGGTCTTCGTAGTCTTCCAGCTGCCCTACAACGGGGTGGTCCTGGCCCAGACGGTGGCCACCTTCAACATCACCAGCAGCACCTGTGAGCTCAGCAAGCAGCTCAACATCGCCTACGATGTCACCTACAGCCTGGCCTGCGTCCGCTGCTGCGTCAACCCTTTCTTGTACGCATTCATCGGCGTCAAGTTCCGCAATGACCTCTTCAAGCTCTTCAAGGACTTGGGCTGCCTCAGCCAGGAGCGGCTCCGGCAGTGGTCTTCCTGCAGGCACACCCGGCGTTCCTCCATGAGTGTGGAGGCCGAGACCACCACCACCTTCTCCCCATAGGTGGCGCCTCTGCTGGGACTAGAGGGACCTCTCCCAGGGGCCCTGGGGTAGGGACGGGAACAGATGCAATGACTCAGGACTCGCCCAAAAGCTGCTGAGGGAAAAGCAGTTCTGGCTGTGAAGGTTGACCTCAGAGTGAAAACCCATGCCCCAGAGACAGCTTAACCCACACCCTAGCTACCTCAACCAAGGCTGGAAAGAGACGTGGCTGATAAGCTAACGCCAGAACCGACAACACTCCAAAACCGAGGCTGTGGTCCCCCAAACCAAAAGCCAAAAGTGAAAGTCAAGAAACCATTCACACCTCCTGGAGGGAAGGGGACAGGGTGGGTGAGCACTGGGGCGGCAGAAGGGGGCTGCTGAGTCCTCTGACGAAACTTCTTCTGACCTAGAGAAGTCATCCCAGTGATTCAAGGGCTGAGGCCAGGTCTCCCAGAAGAGCAGGCCTTGTCCTCAGAGATGGTGGTCTTGGCAAGGAAAGTGGGACATCAACTCTGTGAATCTCTCTTTCCATCCCTTTCCCCACAGTCCTCCAAATCAGCAAGAAACGCAGCCCCCAAGCCTCCCGAGACCACACCTGCCCCCTCCTCAGGCTGTCCCCCTCCCAGGCTCTCAACAAGGGAAGCTGTGGCGTTTCCTGCAGGCCAGGCCAGCTGCCTCAGCCAGGGCTCTGGAGTTGGGGTGATGTGTTGCCGGGTCTCCACTCTGCTAGGATGGGAGGCAAGGACAGGGAGAGAGGTAGGGGATGGAGAGGGTGACAACGCTGGCTGCCGAAGGCCTGCGAGCTGCTTCTTTGTTCTTTGTCACAGGGACAGAAACACTGTCGTCATGTTCTGCTTTCAATTCATTAAGAGAGCAAAATTTTACTCACACACAAATAAAAGCTTTCCCTTGAGGAAACACAGCTTTAAAAAAAAAGGAGGAAAAACTTTGGTAAATGGCATGTAAGTGTTTTTGGTTTGCAATCCCCCACGCCCCCAACCCCCTCCATCTCCCTCCTCTCCTGCCTGCCCCATCTGCATTTCTTAGAGATGCTCAGAACCACAAGGTTGGCTGTACGCTGAGCCCGTACGGTGACACAGGGCCAAGAGGCTGAATGAGGTAGGAGGATTTCCATTTTGCAAATGCCCTTCCAGAGCTCGTGGGATAGAACCCAGGCCTGTATGGTCAGAACTGAACCAGAAACACTGATCCGAGTGGAACTTTGGAAAGACCAAGTTGTCCCTGTAACCTCGATGCCTGGGAACTGTCTTACCCTTCTCAGCGTCTGCACACTGGTCTGCTCTCTTGTCCTGCTTATCCTGGAACTAGAGCCCCTGACCCTCTCCCAGTCCCTTCAACTCCCGACACTGGTGTTTGGAGGAAGGGCCTTTCCCTGGGTTTGGAGACCATGGCATGCTGGGTTAAGGGGTCTAGGATAGGGATCGTGACATAAGCTGGATGGGACGGACCTTTTGCTGAATGCTTGAGAGCTGGAACCACCCGTGACCCTCTCTACTAGCAGCAATGGCTGTCCATGGCGTATGTCATAGTCTATTCCTGCTGTGGAACAAAATACCACAGACTGGAGGTTGGGAAGTCCAAGATCAAGGCACTGGCAGATTTGGTGTCTGGTGAGGGTTCTCTCTCTGCTTACAAGATGGTGTCTTGTTGCTGTGTCCTCCAGAGGGAACGAACGCTGTATCCTCACATGGCAGGAGGGTGGAAGGGAAAAAAGGGCCTAGCTAGTTCCCTCTCACCTTTTTATAAGGGCATTATCCCATTCCTGAGGGTGGAGCCCTTATGACCTAATTGCCTCCCAAAAGACCCACCTTCTAGTGCCATCACATTGAGGATTAAGTTCCAACATATGAATTTTAGAGGGACACATATGTCCAAACCACAGCAGTGCAGATACCCAGTGCGGATGGGCAGGGAAAGTAACAAACCCTGCCCCCCACACAGGCAGGGGCCCCGGTGCCCACCCCGAGCCATGATGTCTCCAAGCCAGAGAGAAGGTTGGTCCAGCCTGTGATGAACGGAGGTGTCTGCAGGGCCCAGTGCTGCAGTCACTCTGGGCAGGGCGCCCACGACGGAAGCTGAGACACACACAAAATATGGTTCCATCCATTTCCCCAAGAGAAAGAGCCTAGCTGAAAGTGGGGCCTGCCTGGTAATGACGCCCACCCTCTAATCCGGTAACTGCAAGACACTACCCTCCTCCGCGGGGTGCATTGGCTGGAAGGTTTGTAACAAGATTTGCCTCCGGTGCCCTGGCAGGAACGAGCCTGGCTCACATGGGTGAGGTCAGCATGGAGCAGCACGCACGCACGAGGGCATTAAATATTAAAAGGTGCAGCGCGGCTGCGTGTCCCTGGCCATGCCAGCGTGCGTGTGTGTCCCTGAGGGGGACCTGCTGAGTGTGCGTGGGTGTGCAGCCTGCGGGTGTGCACCTCCTAATGAGGCTACAGATGGGAAAACAACCCTCTGCTCCTGACGGCCAGGAATGTAACAGAGCGGTCATGGAAAAGGAAGCCAGGCCAGCCGCACAAACACGCCACCCCGGCCTCAAATACATTTTTCTAGAATAACTGGACGTCTCCAAATATTTGCAGAGAAAACAAAACCCCCAGCAGTGCTAATTCCCCAAACTGTCGTGTCTCAGAAGTTCTGTCCTCAGCTCAGTGCTGCCTGACCCCTGCTCTCCGGCCCGATGCTCTCACGCGCCTACTCTGAGCTTTGTGGGGACCCCTGGGAAGAAGGAAAGAACCCCCTGGGAGACCCACTCAGGGCTTCTCTCTCTCTCTCTCCTTCTCACTCATCTGCCTCATACAACTGCCCTGTCATCCCAAGTTCACGGTCCCCAGGCTTTCTGCTGTTTCCCCTTCACCCTTCCTGGCTACAGCTCCAGGGGAAGCCCAAGGCATTCCCAGGCCACAAACCTGCCCTTTTGACTAGAAGCACCACCCCTCTCGCTTCATAGACTTAAAGATCAGCTGGGCCAGCCCCCAATCATTCTCTAGATGGTAAAACTGAGGCCTGGAGAGAGGAGCTAGGCTTGCCTGAAGAGCCATTGCAATGTAAGGGTATTGGTTAAACTTGCCGTGGGAGCCTGCGGGTCTGGCAGCGTTTCAGGAGCGGGTAGGGGAGAGCAAAGGCTCTAGAGACTGGCTGACGCTGAGCCTCATCACTGTCGCTTCCCAGCTGTGTGACCTTCAGTGGTTGCTCAACGGCTCTGAGTCTCAGATTTCTCAATTGCAAAATGGAGAGGATTTGGGTAAACATTTAGCACAATGTCTGGAATGTTGAGTGGGGTGGTGAGGACCACAGACGCTGCAGCCTGAATCCCAGCTCCACTACTTGGGCTGGTTACTTAGCCTCTCCATGGCTCAGTTTCCTAATCTGTATAAGGGGATATTAATAGTACCTACCCTCCAGGATTGTTGTGAAGAGGAATTTAATCCCTGTATATAAAATGCTTAGAAATGCTTATATAAATGCTGTGTGTTTAAGAAATGGCAGCTAAAAAACAAATTGCTGACCACAAGAGAACGAAATTAAATTTCTTAGCCCTATTTCTATCTCCACACAATTTATAAATCGAGCTGGAAGGCAATTTTGAGATTAGACTGGCCTTCTCACCAATTGCACCGGGGAGTCAACTGAGACTCAGAGAGGGAAACCACTCACCTGAGGCGCTGTTGGCAATGCTCAAACTTGAACCCAACTTCCCGGGCTCCCACCCAGACTCTTCCCTCCAGACCTCGCTGCACTCGCGTGAACACCCACACACATCCACCCTGGCATCCGCCACCCCCATCCCACACTGTCTGGTTCTTCCCTGGCAGACGCCGTCTATCTTGCCCTACAACCAGGTCCTTAAGAAGAACTTCCCTCTCCCCCTTAAATAGTTCCTGTCCTTGCCATTGAGTCTGGGAGAATGAATGAAATACAAAAGAAATATGGCAGTGGGCCCAAAGGAAATCAGGCAACGGATCTTTTTTTTTTTTTTTTTCCTTTTTGTCTTTTTTCGTGTCCAGCAACGGATCGCAACCCTCAGTGTTGCCCCCATACTGGACCGGGACCGGCAACGGGATCGCAACCCTCGGCGTTGCTCCCGCGCCTCACTCAGCCAGTGAGTGGGAACCGGTCTGTATGTGGGATCCGAACCCTCGGGCGGGAGCGCCGCCACGCTTCCCAAGCGGCGCACTATAGCAGTGCGCCACCGGGCCGGCCCCTACTGATCTTTTTAAGAAAGGAAGAAAGGCCATCTTCTCCGGGAGTTAGGTTCCCAGTTGCATTGCTGTGTCAACGATGAACAGTTGGAGAAGAAACAGACCTACGAGGGGGCGAGGGGGTGGAGAGTAGGGGGAGAGGATTCAGGCAAAGGAGATGGGGAGGGAGGGGAGCAATTCTGAGTGCGGAGTAGAAGGCAGGAGAAGGTGGGGCAGGGGTAGATCCTAGGGATACATGCTGGGGGTGGGACGCAGAGAGAAGCTTCAGCAGGTGGGTTGACGCCCCTGCCTAAACGCATCTGTGCACACACATGCAGCCCCCCACGCCTCCCAATCTCAGGTTAGGAGAAAGGGGGCTATATTAGTCTTAGAGACAGGTGGGTCCATGGGCTTCTTTGCGGGGAGGAGAGTTAGAAATGTCCAAGTTTCCCTGATCTGAGACCCTAGAAAAACCCCAAGGGACAAAAAAAGGGGGGCCTCTCCCTAAACTCAAAAGAACAACCCTGTGAGTCTTCAGGAAAACAAGCGCTCCAAGCCCTCATCCCACAGGAGCAGACACCGGAGAGGTCTGGCCCATCGGGCAACCCGCATCCCGGAACTCGTCTTGGGCCAGTCAGAGACACAGACGAGGGGTCTGTCTGCAGAAGAGGCTCCCTAGCCCCTGGCTCACCAGCCAGGGCTGCTGCAGACTAAGTGAATCTCAACTGATCCTATGCAAAATCAGAAATGAAAAGATGTGAATTCCCCGTGGGCTTCTCTCTCCGTGTTTGTGCGTGACCCAGTTCAGACTTCTCTGCTGCCCACATTCACTTCGAGGAGGGATAGAACCTTATTCTCGTCTATTGTTCACTAACCCCAGAGAATTCACAGGCTGGGTTGTTTTATGTGTCACAATAACCACCACACAGTTTGGCCTCCAGGTTCTCATTTCTGGATAAATAAACATCTGCCCACATGAGCAGGGTGGGGTCCTGCTCTGCCAGGTTCTGACTGGCTCTGTTCATTCCCTCATGGGGCAATAGGTCCTAAGGTCAGATATCAATGCCCACTAGCAAGAGGGCAGGTAAGGATACAGGTCTTGCCCTGAAATCCTCTCGCGCCTGTGTCAGGGCTTGCTTAGGACAGAATGGTTTATATTTGTTCTAAGTAAATATCTGACATTGTGAAGTTCAACAGATGCTGTAGATGAAATGCCCCCAAACCCTTTCCCAATGTTTAAAAAGAGGCCTGGAAAGGCAGGCACATTCCTCTTGTATGGTTTATGCAACTGCACTGAAGTGGCTGAAGCAAGAACCTGATCACGTGCAAAGACTGAGTGGTACATTCTTTTTCCCAGGCCTGGAGGGGTTTTCTGTGGCCCAAGGCCTATGATCAAGCTGGGTGCCAGTAGTCACCTATGGGGGAAACAGCTCTGCCCCCAGCCTGGAAGCCCGAGCATCCTCCCACAGCTGACTCCCTGAAGTCAGAGGAAGGGAGTGG
The DNA here is from genome assembly GCF_000696425.1 of Galeopterus variegatus. NCBI lineage: Eukaryota > Metazoa > Chordata > Mammalia > Dermoptera > Cynocephalidae > Galeopterus > Galeopterus variegatus. Next base: position 122,371 of record NW_007729647.1, on the reverse strand, counting down.
GGAGAACAATGCGCAGCTTTGTGCCAGGGCCGTTCAGGGAGACATCCCTGTGCCCTCGTACCCCAGAGCAAGACACAGGCCCAGACCCACCTGGATCCTTAGTCAAAAGCAGAACTTGAATTTTTTTTTTCCTTTTTGTCTTTTTTACTGACCGGCAACGGGATCGCAACCCTCGGTGCTGCGCCCACACCGCGCTCAGCCAGTGAGCGGGAACCGGTCTCCACATGGGATCTGAACCCTCGGCGGGAGCACCGCCACGCTCCCAAGCAGTGCACTCTCCAGTGCGCCACCGGGCCGGCCCAGAACTTGAATTTTTAACCAAGAACTACACCTGCTCTGCCCTAGTCTCCTTCTCAGTCACTCTGCTTCCATCCCTTCCCCCCTACCCCCATCAAAGCCAGACCCTAAGAAGACCATGGACTACAAAAGCTTGTGAGCTTTTGTCCCTGGGAGTGTCAGACAGAATCTAGCAGACAGGAGGTGAGGTGTTGTCTTGGGTTGAACTTCCCCAAAAAACTTAATCTCCACTGTGACTGTTAAGAGGGTGGGAAACCCTATTATAGTCATTGCGAGGTGGGGCCTTGAAGAGGTGATTAGATTCTGGGGACCATGCCTAGTGGATGGATTGAAAATGGTGGTCATGGGTGTGGTTCTGAGGGCTTTAAAAAGAGAGTGCAGGAGGAGCTGTCTTCCTCTCTGCTCCGCCGTTTTCTGCAATGCAAGACCCCTGGGTCACCGTCAAGACCAATGCCTTTGCCAGCTGTGTTCTCTGGACTCTGGACTTCCCAGCCTCTAACACTGTAAGCAGTAAATTTCATTTTCTTATAAATCACCCATTTCCATGTATTTTGTTATAAGCAAAAGAAACAGACTAATACAGGTGTTGTGGAAGCGACTGCGGGGATCACAAAGGCTCAGGGGGTCGAGACCCTGAGGAAGGGGAGTGGGAAATGAACCTAGGAGGGGAGACAGGCTAACATGTATTGAGTGCCTGTGAGGTGCCGGGAACTGTGTTGGGTATGCCACCTCCTGCTGAATTCTTATCACAACAGGTGAGGAAACAGGTTTGCAGAGCTAGCAAGGATAACTACAACTTTATCAGGGTTTTATTATGTACTATACACAGTACTAAGCACCATATCTTATCTCATTTAATCCTCACAACAACCCTGCTAAAGTTCCATTTTACACTTGAGGAAGCCGCAGCTCTGCCAAAGTCACACAGCTACTAAGTGATAAAGCTACTAAGTGATTTCAGTCAATTCTAGCTGGCCTCCAAAGTTCATGTTCTCACCACCCTAGTCTACTCTCCAACTAACTAATTGTTTATTCATTACCAAATATTTATGGAGCCCCTACTTTGTGCTAGGTACAACCAATATTTCTCAAAAATGTGCTGGATGCAGAACTTTGACCTGGGGGGAGGAAGAATTCGATAACAAAGACACAGCCTTCATCTTCCGGGGGGTGTGGTCCCCACAGCCAGGCAGCAACCAGGTCTTTGCTGCTCCCCAGAGTTTGATCCCCCTTTCTCCCCTCCAGGTCCTGCTTCTCACCCAGGTTTCTCACCCACAGGCCCACCCTGCAAGGCTATACACCACCTGGGAGGCAGGGATCCTAGCTCTGCCATAGAGCCACTGGGCAACCTGGGTAGATCACCTCCCCTCTCTGGGCGTCCACCTCTTCAGCTGGACTAGATAATCTCCGCCCATCCCTTCCAGCTCTGATGCGCTGTCTGGGTGGGGTCTGGAAGCCTGCGCTCGGCGGGCAGGTCTCTGGGCACATTGCTGCCTGGCAGAGGCGCAGGGTGAGTGGCGAGGGGCTGAGGAAGCTGCCCCACCCCCAGCTGTGGTTTCTGGTGGGGCCACCGTGGCAGCAGGTGGAGGAAAGTGTTTGTCACCCTTCCAACAAAGGCAGTCAAACAAAAGCCTCCCAGGCACTATAAGAACACGTAGTGAAGGGGCCAAAAATAAAATACGCCTCTCCTCTGATAGGCACCAGCAGCTGCCGAGGGGCCTGTCCTCTGGGTGGTGAGGAAAGAGCAGATTTCCTGCCCAAGCACACTCACACACACTCACACACACACACTCACAAGAGGAGTCCAGCCTCTGAAGAGCCCACACGAGTCGATGCTCAAGTTCATGCAAGGAACACCGCTGCATAAGTCACACACACACACACACACACACACACACACACACCAGTCACAACCAGCACACACGCACACGCACACGTGGAACTCTCACTCGCATACGGGCCGGCTTCATGGGCTGCGACCTATACAGTCACATCGTGCCCACACTCACAAGGGCACACACTTGATTTAATGCCTCAGTTTTGAAATTCTTAATGTTTTTTGAACAAGGGGCCCAGCGTTTTCACTTTGCATTGGGCCCTGCAAGTGATGAGCCAGTCCTGCTGGCGTATCTGTAAGTACGAACATTCACAGTATGCTTAAGAAGCACACAGCATTTATACACAAGAGCACGCACACGGAGAAGTACAAACATGTACACCCACACACACCATCATAGTCCCCCTGTGTACACGCACTGTAGCGCACACACCGTTGCCCAGAAGGGGCATGGGCACTCACAAGCAGCACTCAGATGCACAAGCCGCTCACTTGCAGCCCACTGATGCAATTAATGCTGGGGACAGCAGAACAAAGCACTGGGGCAGGGGCGTGGAGGAAAACCGATTCATTTCCTTCACCTCCGAACATCCCCAACAGCCACAGCCGGACTCTCTCAGCAGCTTTGGGCCCATTGACCCCGTCCAGCCCCTGAGACCAGAAGAAAGGGAGAGCTTGGGAGGGGGGCAGGCGAGGGGTGGACAGCGAGGGCGGGAACCGAGTCTCCAGGTGAGCCAGCCCGAACGGTGGTCCCGTCAGAGCTTAGAAGTTCCTGGAGCCAAAGCAGTAAGAACAATAGGCTGTCCTTCCCCACAAGCTCAGAGGGGCAATCAGAAGATCCCACCTCTGCTTCTCACTAGGACCTGGCCTTGGCAGGCCACTGAACTTTCCCAGCCTGCACGCCCGCCTCTGTGGACCGGGAGAACAACGTCCGCGGTGCAGGGCTGTAAGGCACGCACGGGGACGGCGCCTCCCGGTCCCCCCGCGTTCAGCAGCTTGTGTCCCTGCCAGGCCCTGCAATCTGATTGTCGGTTCAGAAACTCCAGACCCCCTCGTTAAGGGCAGATGTTCAGAACCTGTTTATTTCTCATCTCCTCCTCCCCTGGCTTCCAGGCCAGGTGCAAGCACGGGAGGTGGACGTAGTTCACGGCCCACCATCCCTCGGGACCGTCAGCGTCCCACGGCTCCTTTTGATCTCACTGCACTCCGCCAAGCCAAGGGCTGGAACCCAAGCGCTGGAACTTTTTCTTCCTCCTCTACTCTCCACCCCAACTCTAACCTTCCTTGTTTAAGACTGTTCCAGTTTCTGCCCCTTCCCTGAAGACCCAGCCTTCTATTAGGTGACAACAGATGCTTAAGGGGTGCATCAGAAAAACAAATCAGCTCTGAAGAGTGTGCCATTGTGCCCCATTCCAACTACAGTCACCCACAGACGAGAGAGGAAGGGGCACTGGGTGGCCACCAACAAGAAACAGAACTCATTGGAATTCTCACAAGGGCGTGAGGCACTTAGATCCCTGCACATGCTCATTGTCAATTTGCTGAGAAGAAAACAGGCATTCAAGAGTGAGATGACTTAGGAGAGCAGGAGAGTTGGGGCCAGTGGCGCTTCTGATATGTAGCCTCGATGAGACCAGCTACACCACAATCCATGCCCCACCCCATCCCACCAGCACACAGCTGGTTCCCCTTACCCAGAAGAGGGCAGCAGCCAGGCTGGTTGGAGAGGCCTGGTCACCAGGTGCCCTGGACAGGGAGAAAGGGTAAAGCAAGGGATCAGGCATCCGAATTCCCATACTGGTTTCACTGTTTATCATCTGTGTGACCTTGAGAAGTGCCTTCTCCTCCCCAGCCCCAGTTTCCCCAGTTGAAAGCAGGCATGATGTTGTTACAGCAACTTTCCTAGAGAATTACTTTAAGTGCGGTAGTGGACACAGAGCTCTTTGGAAAGCGTAAAGTGATGGGGAGGGCACTGATGGGCACCCTTTCATAGCAATAACTGGAAGAATCCCCTCTCCCACGGGTACCTCAATTGACACTGTAGGATCATCTTTCCCCTGGAGATGTAGGAATTAGCCCCCCTTGACACTTGAGAACAGAAGTCACTTGCTTTGGTTGGAGTGAAGGGAATGGCATTGCTGAGCCTGTGTCCTCCCAGGTCACGTGGTCCCACACAGATCCCCACTGTGCCTATCAGACCACAGCTCCTTCCAGGAAGGGAAACTTTAGGCACCAAACTTAGCAGGTACAGACTAACTCCTGATTGGCTGGCCTAGCCCAGTGCCTGGCACATCATAGGTCAAAAACTGCTCGTGGAATAAATGTATGAATGGTGAATTTGGGGTCTTCCCACGCCCTTGACTCATAAGTTTAAAATTTACCTAAAAACCCCTGCATTGCCAAGACATGCCCAGGCAGATGGGCCCCTGTGTGGGAAGAGCTGTTTGTCATGGCTAGAGGTAAGGGTGCCCTTTCAGACGCTGTCCTGGAAGAGTCCCAGACAGTAACCAGATGACCCTGCCCTCTGATATCCAACTCATCCCCTCCAAGCACAGGGTCCCAGGCTCTGACGCAGGCACCTCTGCAAATAGATGCTGTTTCCATGGGAACCGAAACCTCAGTTTGTTTTTCCCTCCGAGGCACTCTAATTTCCAGCACAGCCTGTGCAACGTCAGCCTCGTAAGCTCTTGTCGAGCTGCTCTTCTGGGTCCGCGTCCAGCACAGGACAGCTGAGCTGACCTAGCGAGGTCATAACAAACCCCCCCTCAGAAGGGCCTCCCCTCTGCAGAGGGGTGCCCAGGAGGTGGGCGGAGCCAGAGAGGAGGAGTCCTTGAACCTCCCTGAGGGAGGTTTGGAGAGAGGGAAGGGGGAGGGGAGGTGGGGCTCATTTCCAGTAAGAAGTGGGAGGGAAGGAAAAGGTCTCGTTCTGGCAGCCTGGGCCCCAGGGAGGGGCGGCAGGCGATGGGTAACAGATGATTCTGGCTGCAGGGGGGAGGTTGCGCTCTCAGCAGTTGGAGCATCAGCCTCTTTGTCTGAGCCTCTGTGAGGAAACAGCCTTGGAAGCAAAAGCAAAGCTGAGCAGGACTGGGGGAGACGCGCGGGGAGGAGGGCGGGGAGGAGGTTGGTGGGCAAGGCCACAGGAACTTTAAGGATCTGATGAGAAGGGGATGGAGGGGCTGCCAGTGCCAGAGGATGGGCTGCTCCCTGTCCCCCATCCCAGTCCAGCTTACGGCCTCAAGATGACCGGGGCCCTGGCTGACACCTCCACTGCAGCTTCCAAGACACCCAGAGCCAAAGGACCCAAAAGAGCCCACTCAGGTTCCTGGCCCAACGCTGCTGCTGCTGCTGCTGCCTCCTTCCACCCCCGCTTCAGCCCCTGCAGCAGTGGGGCCCATGTGCCCTCAGGGACCCCAGGAGGGGAGTCTGACTGAGGCCAGGGTGGGACGCCTTTGAACTAGCTCTTCCTCTCCAGCTCCCTTGTCAGCTACATGGGGCATTGGCCGCAGCGCTGGCTGGTGCCCTGCCCCCAGCGTGTGGGCAAGGTGAGGACACCGGTGTGAAAGTGCTTAGCAGCAGGGCTCTTGTTGTTGCCATGACCCGTGGGGAGAGTTCCACCCCAGCTTAACCCCAACGCTCTCCACACTCGCCACCCTCCTGCGGTACTGGGCCACAAGGTGGAGTGCCAGTCCCCCACAACTGAACAGCATCTACCAGGGATGTTTCATGCCAGGCAGGAAGAATGCCAAGCAGGAAACGGGTCATAGGCGGCAGCGTCCTCTCCCACATTGGCAGCTGTCCCCACTGCCTTCTGGGGACCCCATAGGCAGGAGGCCCCAGACCCCCACCTCACACTCCAGCCCAGCACTTGTTTGAAGCCACAGCAGCTCGGGCCACCTCCCCACTGCACTTTGTGGTTAACGACAACAGTCAAACCACTGACCTGATTTTCTGCAGAGAGGAAAAGATAATGGGGCACCTCCGTGCACGCGTGCATGCACACACACACATATGCACACACACAGTGGAAACTTTCTCTGTCTCCTTGACAGGAACCCAACCCTGAGAGGGAGCTTCCCCGGGTACAAAGCTCAGTGTTTACCTGCGGTCGGTTGGAGGCCTGAGTTCCCAGAGCCCTCGCCGCATGGGCACTGCCGATCTGATGTACCTCCCCTGCCAGGAGACAGTGCCTCTAGCATATCTAAGTCTCCTTCCCATTGGGCTCCTGGCACTGTGCTGGGCACCCAGAAAGAATTTAAGAAGAGCCTCAACCCCCAAAAGAGCATGAGAGGTCCCAGGTGGGAATGTTTCCCAAATAAACCAGTATCTTCTTTCCCTGCCCTTTTTCCAAACCCAGAGTCCCATGGGCCTCAAAAACATCTTTGAGCCAGATTCTGCACTTAAAAGTGATGAAATGCACTCACAGTGAGTTCTCGATGATTGGTCACTGTTCTTATTTTTAATCACCATCGAAGGCCAGCCACCATCCTCATACCAGCCTGAGACAGCACCCAGAGGAGCAGGTGTCATGAGCTCAGCACCCTAGCCTCCTACCCAGGACGCGGTCCTGGAGATGCTCAGGGTATCAGAGATGGAAGGGACGCCAGAAGTCACAGAGAGGAGAGTGTTTTGCTCAGAGTCCTCAGCGTCATAAGAAATGCAGACCCTCTGGCCCCAGACCAAGGGAATCAGAATCTGCATCTTAACAAGAACCCAGGTCCTTCTAGCCCCATAAGACTGCGACCCGCAACTCCCCTGGACTCAGCTCAGGCCTAGGCCTCCCGAGAGCTATGTTCCGGCCAAAGAGCTGGTCAGCTATGCCCAAGAGAGGCCACAGCCAGCCGGCCACGGCCACCACTGCCCTTTGGTTCCAGCCGAAAGAGCCTGAAGAGTCGGATGAGGTCGATGCGGTCATAACCTCAGGTCCCAGCTGCCCGCATGAAGAAGAACAGGACACAACAGCCCCTTCCTGTGCGTGGGGAACCTCCACACCCTGCCCTGCCTCCCCGTGCTGCCTCCTCTCCACCTTCCAGACTTCCCAGAAGCAAGGGGCAGTGGGCGGCAGTGGGGGGCAGTGGGCCACGTGCAAGGTCTCATCTTGTCTGACCTAAACTTTTAAGGCTCACCCACTCTTAGGAGCAGATGGTGGTCACCAAGGTGGCCCCGTACTCCAGTTCTGCCTGCCTCTGTCCCTTCCCTGTTTCCCCTGGTTAGCTCTGATTCAGACCCCCTTGACGGCCCTCCAGCCCCAGACTAGAGCCAAAACCTGGGCCTCCACTCCCTGCCAACACTCAGCACTCCAACGGAGCCCCAGGCAGCTTCAGGGAGGGGAGTTGTGCTGTTAAGAAGGCAATTCGTCCAACCTGAAAGCCACTATCAGCTATCAACACCCCTAGGGTGTGAATATCATTGATTCATTTATTACTGGTAACATTTTAGTGTGAATTAGCCATTGGCTCTTTCTTAATTGGCTGGCCGAGAGTGAACTGGAACTGTCCAGTTTCCATGGGAGACATGGGTGCCAGGAAGGTAAAAGCCCAGGTCCAGCTAGTTTCCACATCTCCCACCTATCCCAGCTAGCCACTCCTGCTTGCCTCACTTGGGCTCAGGACCCGGGGTGCTGAGAAGCCTCTGCGCCAGCACTGGTCATGCTGTAATAGACCCCACCCCAGTGCTAGAGGTCTGCACCTGAGGGTCAGATGACCAATTTCCTGTTGCTCCCTAGTCTCCTGGCCTGGGATTCTGAGGGGTTCTATGGAGGTGGGGGGGCTGCCTCCACCTACCCACTGGTCTCCCATCTCAGAGCTCGGCCCTCGAGAAGGGCATCATATTCTCCAGAATGGAAGGAAGAAAGGGAGGGAGGGAGGGAGGGAGGGAGGGAGTCTCACTCCAAGGTTAGAGATGCCAGCTCTGTCACTGAGAGTCACAAGAAATGTGGGAACGGGAAGCAGAGCCAAGGACGGAGAGAGGGAGGGACACATATTTAAGGGGCTCCTTAGTGTTTTGGTCACTATGCTAACTCTGTAACCACTAGTTCATTTAGTTCTCACCGCTAACAGTTCTCACCACTGTTTTCCCATTTTATGGTCAAGGAAACTGAGGCTGGAAGAAGTTAATAATGTGCGCAAGGTCACCCAGCTAATAAGTGGCAGAGCCAGGATTAGAACTATGACCTGTCCGACTCTCCCACTACCTGCCAGCTCGAGAGGAGTGAGGCCAGAGTCCATTTGCCCTCATTCCAAGACTGGCCGACAGATGGCAGCTCAGACATGTCCCTCCTCATGGACTTTGGGGAAAAAACTGGCAAGATGAGGTCCGTCCTGCAGACTCTTCCCCACTCTCTCTCCTCCTAGAGAAGGTTAACAGTAGAAAGGGGAGATGGCAAACCAGCCCGTGTACCACCTGCTGGTGACCTGCATCCCCGGCCCTTCTCTGGACCCAGCAGTGCTGCCAGCATGGGCTTGGGGCCCTGGGACCTCAACCTCCCATGCATCCTCTCTCCGTGCTGTCACTCCTAGGAGCCCACAGCCTCTGCTGCCACCCAGCTCCTGCCAGCCTGGCTGGGCCGCAGGTGATGTGACAATAGCCAGAGTGGCACAGACCCCAGGTCCCCGGCCATCCCTCCAGGTGGCAGGAGGGCAGCTGAAGGAGCCAGCTAGGCCTGAGAAGGGGGCAGGGCTTCCAGCCACCACTGAACTTCTTCACCAAACACCACCAGCTCCCCCCCACCCCAAGGATGAGCTTTCGGCAGCACTGCGGGCTGAGCCTCTCCCCCTCCCCCCGTCATGCCAATCCCAATATTGGGGAAACTAATATTTACTAAACACAACTATAAGTAAGCCAGGGTGGCTATGTCATTTTACCATGACCAGCAGGTGCTGTTATTCCATGTCACCTTGAAGAAACCAAGGCTCAGAGACTTTTATCAACATGCCCCAAGACCCAGAGCCAGCAGCTGCTGAAGATGAAAGGCAAGCCCAGGTTGCCAAACCACTCTGGCCTGATATTTCCTCCAGGACCACGGTCCTTTAAAAGTGAACCTGACTTGATTCTCATGACCAGAAGCAGAGCCTCCCTGCTTCTAAGTCCTCCGGCCCCTGGAATAGAGTCAGTGCCACCTGGGCGGAACTTCTGCACTGCCCAAAGGTTGCAGGATCTCACTACAGGGCGAGGGCAGCCGAGAAGATGTGTCCAATAGAGAGGAAGCCTCCAGGTACCTCCCCTGCTCCAACACCGTGCAAAGCTCCCCATTGCCTGCTCAGTGAAACACAACCTCCCACACAGCCCTCCTCCCCCATCTGACCCCAACTGCCCCCAGCCTGAGCAGCCCCCTGGCTTTCCTTCATTCCTTTTGTCTCAGCTGAACTGGCCAGGTCTGTGTCCCCCAGTGAGGTTGGCCTTCTCCTTTGTCTCCACCTAGGAAAGTGCCTCTTCTTTTTTTTCTTTCTTTTTTTTAAAGATGACCGGTAAAGGGATCTTAACCCTTGACTTGGTGTTGTCAGCACCACGCTCACCCAGTGAGCCACGGGCCGGCCTGAAAGTGCCCCTTCAGCCCCCTGAAATATCCTCCAGCCCACTTCACCAGTCAGAGCCCTATGTCTCCTTCATGAGCCGTTACAAATGTCACCTCCTCCAAGTAACTATTTAATGTGAACACTCCTTCCTTTAGTTCCCCATTGGCCTTTGCCTCTCTTGTGGTACTTCTCCGGGCTTACATTCCTTAAGCAATATCTCATTCTCCAGGCTTTGTGAGCTCCTGAGTGCAAGAGCCGGTCTTGTTCCTCCTTGCTTCTCCGCTAGTGCCCATCCTGATGCGACACATGCACAGGAGGTGGCTGGCAGGCCTGGGTGGAACCGCCTTGCAAAACACATTGCTGCAGGTGGGTCTTGCACTCAGAGGGGCAGCTAAAAACAAGACTCTGGTTCCCTGGGGTGTAGGTGTTCCTGAGCAAAACTCTGCCCCTCTCCAAGGTTAGAGATGCTGGCTCTGTCACTGGAAATCACAAGAAATCTGGGAACAGAGAACAGAGCCAAGGAATGTCCCACCCCCAGCATCTGGAGCCACTTCCTTCCTGGAAGGAGAACAAAGCACAAAGAGGAGGTAAAGCCTCCCCTGCACGGAGGGCTGTGGAGGCCTGGGCCCCAAGTGGGCAGACGTCCAGGAAGGAGTCTGCCAGCGACAATGGGGCCCCAGGGAAGCTGGGGAACCCCAGGGAGAAGGACAGCCATGGGGTCAGTCAAGCCCCTTCCCTTCCCCTTCTCCCCCTTCCCCTCAGCGCCTTCCAGCCTCTGTTTGTGGACCCCAGACTTTCCTCCCCCATCCCCTTTCTCTTTCTCCTTCCTCACCTCCTCCTCCCCCATCGCTCACTCCTTATCCCACGACCACCCTGGGCTCCACTGCAGAAAGGCCATGTGTCACACCACATCCCCGCACCCTTATCTTGACATGGCAGGCCTTCCTGGTGGGCTGCCAACACACCTCTCCACCCCTTCCCGCCTCGGAGTCCCCTCGCCTAGATTCTCCTGCCTTTGGGGCCTGTCCACGTGATTCCTTCAGCTCACAGTGACCTTCCCTCCCTGTTCTCTCCATCTCACCCTCTGGAAATCCTGCCTCCCTCCAAGACCCCTCAGACTCCCCCTTCCCCCGGCAGCACTGCCTCATCCCCTAGTCAGAATACATCACCCCCTGCCTAGGCTCCCACCAGGCTTTCACCTCCCATGCAGTGACGGTCACTCTGCCTTGGATGGAAACAGCAACGACAATTACAGTAATAGACACCTTTGTCTACAAAGGCCCCTGCTTCCCCTTCCATAATGCATACCTGTAGGATTGACGCTGGGAAGCTACTGCCCAGCCAGGGACTATATTTCCAGCCCCATGGCATTAAGATGGGCCATGTGAGGAGTTCTCGCACTTGCTATGTGAGCAGATGTGGCATTTCTGGGCCAAGGCAGTTAAAACGCTGATGTGCCTTCTCCACTCTCTTCCCCATCCACTAGCTGGATGCCAATGGCCAAAATGATCTGGGAAGCCACATGAAGATGGCAGAGCTGTCCGCAACCTGGTCTCTGAATGAGCCCCACTGCCAACCCGGTATTTCCTTAGACCATAATAGGGTCAAGAAACAAACTTCATGGTCTCTAAGCCATTGTCCACTCTCAGTTGTTACACCAGTTGGCCCATCCTGACCAGTACAAGTAGCTGTCCACTTGTGGAGCACCTACTGTGTGCCAGGAGCTCCACAAAGTGCTCTTCCATTCACTATCTCAGCCAATGCTTAGAGCACTTCTACGAGGGAGCTGTTGTTACGTCCCCATTCTACAGCTGAGAAAAGTGAGGCTTGAAAGGTTGAGTCACTTGACCAAAGTTACTCAGTTAATAAGCTGCATTTATCTGGAACCAGAGATCCCAGCCACCTACAGTGAGTTTGGTACCTGCCTGACATCCTCCCCTGGATCATTATCACCAGCAAGGTCGGGGGGGGTGTTTTAGTCCCACCTTTCCCCCCAGTAAGTGTCTGACCCACACTAGATGTTTTTTAACGTAATTGCCTTTTAGCTCCCATTTTCTGAGAGCCTGCTAGGTCCTACCCAGAGTGGGGGCCACTCCTCATTTATCGAAGATTCCAGTCATCACAGAAGCCCTGCCAGGGGTGTATGTATTCTGCTGAAGTGGAAGCAGGCTTTGGGAAGCTCAGTGACCTCCCACGGTGACCTGCCCAAGTGGCCAAGCATAAAAGCAACTGTCTGTTGAGTGTTCACCTCCACGCTGCCCCACAGGTCACTCCTGACCCAGGACACAGCTGGAGGTTTCCAGCAGGGCAGGGTGGGAATGAAGGAGAGTGTGTGTGTGTGTGTGTGTGGTGTGTGTACACACGTGCGTGTCCTACGTGACTGTATCAATGTTTTACTGCCTTCCATCAGTCTGGTTTTCATTTCTTCAGGGAAGCGGGTGGAGCATGACAGAGGATGGAAGGAAAGAGAATTCCTCAGGCTGAGGGAGTAAAAGATCAGAAAACATCAACAGTGATAGAAATTATGGGTATCATGGCCAACCCCCCTAGCTTAAACCAGTGGGAAACTCAGGCCCAAAGAAAGGGACTTGCGGGCCGGCCCCGTGGCGCACTGATCCCACATACAGACCGGTTCCCGCTCACTGGCTGAGCGAGGTGCGGACGCAACACCGAGGGTTGCGATCCCGTTGCCGGTCCCCGGTCCGGTACAGGCGCGACACTGAGGGTTGCGATCCGTTGCGGCCGGTCACAAAAAAAAGACAAAAAGGAAAAAAATAAAATAAAATAAATAAATAAATTAAATAAAAGAAAGGGACTTGCTCAATGAGTGGCGGTTAGAATCTGCGTTTCTGAAACCCACCAGTGCTCTTTGCACCAACCCCTCTGCCCCACAGCTAAGGCAGAGCTAGAGCACGCACAGTTCCACGGCTCAGCTCAGATGTCACCTCCTCCAGGCAGCCTTCCTTCCCTCTGCACGGCATCTCTGCCACTCCTCTGTGCTGCGGTGGTTTGCTCACCTGTCTGCCTCACCCACTGGACTGTGAGTGGACAGACACAGGCTCTGTCTTGGTCACTGTCGTCTCCCCAGACCTCGGGAGACCCGGCACGTGGCAGGTACTCAGTAAATATCTGTGGAATTGAATGTGCAGATGAGCGAATGGATAAACTGGGTGGTTGTAGACGCTATTTTACATAATAATAATAATGGCCTCCCATGCCACGGTACTTTAGTTTTCTGAATCACATTGTCTCAGTGGAACCACATGACACCCTTGTGACAAGAAGAGTGGCATCAAGTGTATGCACACGTGCACACAAACATGCACATGTACACATGTACACACATGTAAACCAACACATGCAGCTCCCATCCATGCATACATGGAAGGGTAGAGAGACCTATAAACCCATCCCTTCCTAGCCAGCAAGGAAGATGCCATGACAGTCTATTTCCTATTTTATCTGCAAAAATGGAGATAAACACACGCACACAGGACTGGTTTTTCCCCTTTAGCTGGGGGACAGCAAAAGAGAGCCAGCTGTCCACAAGGGGGCATCCAAAGACCATGGGAGTCAATGTCTCAAAGCCAAGCTTACTACTTATTTGGCCTCAGGGACAAGGAAATCCTTGGATGGGGTCTCACGTGAAAACCCAGAGGAGGAGGTGGTCACCCAGGCTCAGTCACTGAGTAATAGAAATGATGAGAATAATTGCTCTGCGTATTTGCTGAATGTTTACCACGCGCTGGTCTCCAGTCTAATCACTTCACATGTAACAACTCATTTAATCCTCCTCTCGCCTCCGCAAGGTTCAGTATTACTAATGTCTCAGAGAATTAGGTAACTTGCCCTGGATCACTCAGTGATAATCAGAATTCGAACTCAGGACCTGTTGTCCATAGTTTATGCTGCTAACTCTGCTGCCCCGGGATGGACTTTCAGAGGCCCTACTTCTCAGCCTAGGCTTCTCTGTGCTGGACTCCTCTTCCCTCGACCCTAGACACTTTGGGTAGTTTTTGAAGGACCTGGAAGCAGATTTCCTAAGAGTGAATAATTTGTTGCCCCAAAGCGGATCCCTCATTCTATAAACTGTTGACGTTGAGTTAGGATTGTGCCTTTTGAAAGCAATAAAGCAATTTCTAGCAAAAGGCATAAAGCTCTTCTTCCCCCTTTGACTCAATAATCTCGTTTCTGGGAACTTATTTCAAGGAATTCATCCAAACAAAAGCCAAGTGTTATCTACATACATGCGTGCACTGAAGTCTTTCTCTAAAGGTCAAAAACTGGGAACCACAATAGGGAAGTGGTTTCGTAAACTGGACCATCAACACCATGGGCAATCGGGCCTGGAAAACCACAGCTGTGCAACTGTGACAGGGAACTCGGAAAATGCTTTTGATAAACAGCGTCACCACCACACTCCCACCTAACTAGCTAATTCAACTAATTATGCTTAGCAAAGAGAAAAAGATATAAATCTCTCTCTTCATGTTCCAAATTGACTCAGCCTCCAGTGCCCCAAAGAAATAGAAGAGAAGCTGAATTGCAACAACAATAACCTAAGTAACTCTTGGCTTTTGAGTTTCCAGGCCCCAGGTCCTGCTGATGTGTAGAATTTTCTGAGCGTGATTTTGATTACTGGTCATTGGTGATTTTCACCTTTCAGACTGTACTCGTTATTAAGCAGCATAATTTTTCCTATTAAATTCTGTTGAGATAACTGGTGTGGTTTCTGTTTTCTAACTGGACCCTAAAAGATACAGACACAGGCTGTGGACGCTGATCAATAGCTCCCTCATAATGATAAGTGAGATTAAAAAAAGACTTCAAGGGCCGGCCCGGTGGCGCACTGGATAGTGCGCCGCTTGGGAAGCGTGGCGGCGCTCCTGCCGAGGGTTCGGATCCCACATACAGACCGGTTCCCGCTCACTGGCTGAGCGAGGAGCGGGAGCAACACCAAGGGTTGCAATCCCGTTGCCGGTCCCCGGTCCGGTACGGGGGCAACACTGAGGGTTGCGATCCGTCGCCGGACACGGAAAAAAGACAAAAGACAAAAAAAAAAAGACTTCAAGTGCCGGCCCGGTGGCGCACTGGAGAGTGCGCCGCTTGGGATCACGGCGGCGCTCCCGCCGAGGGTTCGGATCCCATGTGGAGACCAGTTCCCGCTCACTGGCTGAGCACGGTGCGGGCGCAACACTGAGGGTTGTGATCCCATTGCTGGTCCCCGGTGCGGGCGCGACACTGAGGGTTGCGATCCTGTTGCCGGTCAGTAAAAAAGACAAAAAGAAAAAAAAAAAAAAAGACTTCAAAATTAGTGCACGCACCACATTTCATCTTATGTAAATACATGTTAGGATGGCTGGCCTTTTCCAAGTCACACTTTGCATTAGTTATCTATTGCTGCATAAGGTACCCAGAAGCTTAGTGTCTTAACATGACAACTTTTATTATAGCAGTTTCTGCACGTCATAGATCCAGGGGCAGCTTTGCTAAGTCCTCCACGTCAGCATCTCTGCAGGCTGCAATCAAGGTGTCAGCCGGGCTGAGTCACCTCAAGGCTTAACTGGGGAAGGATCTGTGTCCAAGTCCACTCGGGTGGTTGTCAGCAGGATTCCGTTGCTCGTGGGCTGCTGGACTGAAGGCCCCTCTTTCCTTCCTGCCTGTTGTCTCCGTTCCTTGGCATGTGGGCCTCTCCACGGGGCCACCCCACCATGGCAACTGCCTTCAGCAGAGCAGACACAGGAGAGAGTCATGGCAAATGAGCGCAACAAGACCGGAGGCCCCGTCCTTTATAGTCTGATCTCAAAATTGACATTCTCTCACTTTTGACACTGGTGTTATCGGCACCACTCCCCACAAGTGAGCAAACCGGCTGCCCCTAAGAACAGTATTTTCTAAAGTTTCTTGTGTAATATGGAAATGTTCTATATCTCTTGGTGGATGTCCATTTCCATTTCCCACAAGCCCCGGTCCCCCAGCCCCTGCCCCATGAAGCTAAAGCACACGGCATCGAGTTCCCACCAGACTTGCGGACACCCCTGCTGGGTGAGTGGGTGGCTCTTTGCCAGACTGGGGAGAAAGGGGGGTAAGAGGGAGGTAAGGTAGACACTTCTAGAAACCCAATTTCAGAAGAGGGAGGCACCCCAGGGCTCACCTTTGAAAAAGGCTCAGTTGGTCCCTGCCCTGAGGACATTTCATTGCTTTTAGGCTGAAATCTTAACCAGCCCAACAAGGTCTGACCAGATGTGGCCTCCTCTGCTTTCTCCAAGTTCAAACTCACTCTTCTCTGAGCTCTTTGCACTCCAACCACAACGGCTGCTGGTCTCAAACAGGCCAGACTCCTCTCTCCCTCCTCACGGCATTTGCGCATGCTCTTTCCTCTCTTGGACCCCCCATTCTGTTCCCAGAGCCTCACCTGCCTGACTCCTACTGGCCTTCAGTCCTCAGCTTGGACACTTCCTTGCAGACCAGGTAAGGCCCCCGAGTTTCAGTGACTCCTTCACTGGAGATTTTTGATTCCCACCAAGAATAGCATTTTCAACAATCCCCCAGGGGATTTTTAGAATAGGCACGTTTGGGAGGCACTGCCTACAGCTGTTGCAGGCCCCCGCAGCACCTTGCCCTCTCCCATCCCTCTCGGCACCCCTGGGACTGATTAGTTCATTCCACCCTGTGTTCCTTGTGGGCCAGACTCACATCTGTCTCCTCCAAGCCCAGGACGGTGAGTGGGAAGGGAGAGGGCAGGCTGGAAGGAAAGGAAGGACAGGAAGAGCCTATGCAAAGGTGGAGTGGAGCAAATGAACACGCTGCTCCTGACGTGAGCAGGAGACAGGCCCAGCTGGGTCCTGGGGGAGGCGGTGCTGTAGGACATCCAGCTTCCACTGAGAACAATCAGGATGCTGGAGAGAGGCAGGGATCCAGGACTAGGAGAGATCTTCCTAGAGCTCCTGCAGTCACCAAGGAGAAAACCAAGATCCCTGGGCTCCTGGCAAAGTGTGGGTTGCCCACAGCCCCACTGCTCAGGATTACAACCAGAAAGCCTAAGGTTTAGGGTTGCCAAATTCTGCAAATAAAAATACAAAAGCCCCATTACATTTGCATTTCAAATAAGCAACAAATAATTTTCTACTGTAAATATGTCCCAAATATTCCTGCCAAGGTTATGAGTTGATGCTGAGGCCCTGAGGCTGGGGTACATGATTGTTCCAAGGGTTTCTTGGAGTAAAGAACAAACCCCCAGGGCTCCCCTCTCCAAATAGGCCATGCTGCTCAGAAAACGCAGCAGTTTTTATTATGATTTTAGTTCAATATTGGAAGCAACCTAAATATACTTAAAGAGGAGGGCATGCACTTCCTAGGGCTGCTGTGACAAAGTAGCACAAACTGCGTGGCTTAAAACAACAGAAATTTACTCTCTCAAAATACTGGAGGCTAGAAGTCCAAAATCAAGGTCTTGGCAGGGCCAAGTTCCCTCTGAGACTCTGGAAAGAACCCCTCCTTGCCTCCTCCTAGCTTCTGGTGGCGGCCGTCGATCCTTGGCAGTCTTAGGCTTGCATCATGACAGTCTCTGCTTCTGTCACCACAAGGCATTCTTCGTGTCTCTATCTTCACACGGTGTTTTCCTCCTCTTATAAGGACACTAGTCACATTGGATTGGGGCTCACTCTAATTGAGTATGGCTTCATCTTAACTTAATTATATTTGTAAATACACTATGTCCAAATAAGGTCACATTCACTGTTACCAGGGATTAAGACCTCACTGTTTCTTTTGGGGGGACATAAATTCAATCCATAACAAGGGGAATGGATAAATTAGGAATCAATACATAGGAATATGCCCATTATGGAATTTTAAGTGGAAAAAAGAACAAGCAAGATGCAAGAAAAAAACGTATGTAGCATGATGTCCTTTTGAATCTTAAAAAAAAAAAAAAAACAACTATATATGAGCCTTTGTGTGTGATTATTACTTCTTCATTAATTCAGTCAACAAATATTCACTGGGCACTCACCAGAGATACAGCAGTGAGTAAAAGGCAAATCCCATCCCTGCCCTCCTCGAGCCTACAGTTCAGCATGTAGCTTGCCAGGAGGGCACACATCTACCCATTATTTTTATTTCTAAGTGAGTTTGTGGGAGAAATGGGGAAAGTTTTTTCTTTTTAATTTACTTTTTCTGTATTGCTTAAATTTTTATTACAAGCATGTTATTCATTTGTAACTTTTAAAATGTCTAATCTTTTCTGTTTAATCCAAAAGGCCAGTCCTTTGGAATCTTCCTTGTGGTGTCATCCTGACCACAGTGATGGGGACCCAGCTGTGTCAGTGGTGACAGCACCACGTGTGGCTGTCAGACCAACTAGCAGTTTTCCCTGAGTGTGGGTAAGTGAGTACTAGTAGAAATTTATTAAGATGTGATTGATCAAGAGAGTGAAGTATTGGCTATTACTCATTTATTTATGCATGCATTTCACATCTGTTTCTTCTACTGGACTCTAAACTCCAAGACGACAGGGGCCGTGTTTGTTTTGTATAACATTGTATGACCAGACTCCAGTGCAGCACTCAACACCTACAGGTACTCAATGAAAAGGTGAATAAAAGAACATCAAAACTTGAGATGGCCCCTCTCAAGCATCCAGTCTGACCTGCTCATTTTATAACTGGCAAATGGAAGCCTAGAAAAGTTGAGCCACAGAGTAAGTTAGTGGTAGCCAAGACTAGAAAAGCCTTCTCTCTCTCAACTGAGGCTCCTACCTAGAGAAAAAAAAAAATGGGATACACATTTTATAGTAAGATCAAACAATATATAAACAAGTATAAAGAAGTACTATCTAATCCTCATCAAATTTTTTAAACCAGTGTTTTCATCTAACCTTGGCTTTTCCCCATGGGGCTAAGTATTCAACAGCTGCTGGGGTTTGCGGGTGCTAGTTAATCACACCCCTTGCTTCTCCAGGTTCTGATCCAATTGAGAAATAGTCACAGGAGACAAGGAGGGATTAAAATGTCAGCTTTATTGCTGGTCCAGATGGATTGAAGGATGTGGCTAAGACCCAAGGCCCAAATGTTCTTCCTATTCCTTCTCCCCTGACTTGAACTTACCCACCCACTCACAGCACAGCTGCTGGACTATCAAAGTCCTCCCATTTGAAGGCCAGCCCTGATGCTCATTGCCCAGAGGAGGCAGGAGCAGAGAGAGAACGTGCTGCTTGCAGTCAGGTCAGTCCCAGGGAGAGAGCCAGACACAGGCTGCACAATGCACACTTAATACCTACCTTTTCCCATCTTCACCAACCCAAGAGGTCCCTTGTCCTCTCACAGTGTGGAACCAGTGAAGGAAGGCTGGGAGGTGCCGAGAAAGTCAAAAGGTTTCCTTCCAATACTTCCAAGAGGATGTCAGTTTCTGTTTTACGGGCTGATAGGAGAACAGGAAGGGAGAAAGTTGTCTCCCTTAATGGTAGCCCTCAATTCACTCAATACCTTTTCATAGAATCTAAAAAGCCCTGTGTTCCAGGAAGCAGCTCTGAAGTTAAAGATTGTATCCATTGAAAGTGACTTTGCTGCAAACACAGCAACAGGAAATTCAACAATTGGTAACAAACTGAAAAGGGATATATTTTTCTTACATAAAAGGAAATCCAGAGGTAGGCAGGTTGGTGTAAGTTCCTTGAAGACACCAGGGACCAGCGCTCCTCCTGTCTGTCTGCTCCACCATCCTTAGAAAGTGACTTTGTCCTCATTCTCACGACATTGCTCTTCCACTTCTAGACATCCTGTCTATATTCCACGCAAGAGGAAGGACGGACAAAGGGACAGCTAAGTCTTCTCTTTTTATTAAGAAAGCAATAGCTTTTCCAGAAACTTCATTCAGAGTAAGTGTGTGTTCACATCTCATTGGCTATCTGGAGGGGAGTCTAAGAAATTACATGTTTAACCTGGCAAAGTTGGATTATTTTAAATAAAGAAAGAAGAATGAATATTGAGTAGCAGAATGACCTGCCACAAAGGTCACAAAATGATGAAAGAAAACATAGGAAATTCTGTCAATGAAGTGCTTTTTTAAAAAAATGTAGACAGGTTTTTTTGGTTTTGTTTTTGTTTTTGGCAAAATTCAAGAAAGATATTATTTCCTGTGCAAACACTTACAGAGCATAAAAAGATAGAAACCTTAGTTCATCTTACAGAGCTGGCATAACCTGATACCTAAACCTAATAGAGAGAAAACGTGCACTAAATTGAAAAATTAATTAGTTAAAACCATATACCAAGCTAACTTACAAGCTGACAAAAATTTCATGTTTCCCCCTTTCTTGGCTTCTCCTATGTTTTATTGCAGCACACAATTTATTACTGTTTTATGGCAGTGGCATTTTCTGGAGGAGTTTGTGGGAAGTAAACCTTCTTAGTTCTCATGCAACGTAAACTGTCTTTGATATGCCCTCATCCCTAGTAAACAGTTTAGCTGGGTATCGAATTCCAAATTGAAAGTCATTTCCTGCAGAACTTTGAAGACATTGCTCCATTTTCTTTTGGCATCTGGTGCTGCTGGTGAAGTCTGGTGCCTTTCTGATTTTCATTTCTTTGTAGGTGACTTTTTCTCTTTCTGGAAACTTCTAGCATCTTCTCATTTTCCTAAGTATTCTGAAATTTCAAAATCTTATGTGTTGTTTATGCTGGAGGCTTGGTGATCTCTGTTAGTCTGAAGACTTCTGTCTTTTTGGTCTGGGAAATTCTGTTCAATTATTTATTTCGAAATTCCCTCTCCTGCTTTCTCTTCTCCTGAAATACTTATTAATCAAATGTGGACCTCCTGCACAGATTTTTTTTTATGATTCATCTTTTCTCTAATAAAATTCTGTTTCTTTCCCTTTTTCTTTTATTTTCTGAGAGATTACCTTGACCTTAACTTTCAACATTTTCACTGAATTTTAATATATTTTTCATATCCAAAGGCTTTTTTGTTCTCTAATTATTCCTTTTCATAGCACTGCTCATGTTTGATATATACAGTGTCCTCCTGAATTCTTTTTCTAAGTTTTCTTCTACCTATGAACTGTCTCTGTTTCCTCAGAGGTCTTATTTTCAGTTTGTTTATCTTAGTCTTTCTATTTCATATTTCAGCCTCCCTCAAATAGCTTCTGGCTTATGGTTGTCCATTCATATTTAAGAATGAGGCAGTAGAAAAGTTTCCTGGAAGCTCTGTGTACATGGATAAGAGGGGATGAATGGCGGGCTTTGTTTCACAGTAAGCTGGTCTTTATGCCTTGGGACTTCTAAATGTCAGCCTGCAATGTGCTTTGTTCTAGGATGCCACCTTAAAACCCAGTGTCCTCATCTTCTTCAGACAGTTTAATTTCTTTAAAGAAGACCCTCCCTTCTGGGGAGAAGAGGCAACACGGGAGGCAGAGCAAGCATCTTGCTGGCTGAGTCGTCTGCATACAAGAGTCACGGAAGTTGATTGTTTCGTTTACAGACTTTCAGTTAAGCCCCCCACTTTCAGCCACATGTCTCCTTCCACCCTTCATTACACCCAGCACATCCAAGTCCTAAGCTTCTCCAAGCTTCTGTGGGCACATCAGCTCCTTCCTTGGCTGCAAACCCCACCATGTGCATTCCAGACTGCAGCCTCCTCTGTCCTGCTTGCTCAGGCACTGCACTGCATCAAAGCACTTTATCCACAGGTGCCCCCATTCCAATTCTCTTCTTTGAAAGGATTTATACGTTTACTGTCTATTACTAAGACATTTCTAGAGAAGAGGAGATAAGCCCATGTGCATTTAGAAGGTTGACTACTGAAGTTTGGACGTCCTGCCTGAGTTGTAATGGAGGCCGGGGGCATAGGAGTGTGCTCTCCTTTGTCATTTTACATGCATAGACCTGAGCAGACTGTGCAGTCTTTCTAATCAATGACACATGAAGAAGAAACTCAAAACTATGCACAAAGATGGAAGGAAAGCTTTCTTGTCATATAACATATTTCAGTGTCTGTTGATTACATTTTAAATATGAGACTAAAATCAGACATGTCCCTAAAGCACTTCCTCAGAACCCTAAAAATTCCTAGAATATACTCAGGAAACCACTGGCATGATTTAAAAAAAAAAAAAAAAAAGAGCATGGAATTTGTAAGTCAAACAAACCTGATTCAAATCCTGGTTCAGCCATCTGTTCTCTCCAAATGTTTGTTCCCTCATTAGTACCTACCTCCTTAGATTGCTGTGAGGATTAAATGAGATAATATACTGTACATGCAAAGCACTTAGCACAGAACCTGGTGATTCGGAGGTGCTCAGTAAGCGCTGATGACTGTTCCTCCTCCCACTTCATGCTGGACCACTCACCATGTCCCACTTTGTTTGTGCTATTTCCTCCCCTCTTCTTCACCTCCCCCCTTCTTCACTTCTTGGGTCCCTACTCATTCTTCGAGGTTCAGATCACACATCCCCACATTTACAAAGTCTTCTCCAACCCTCCAGAAGATTAATTGCTCTGTCTGCTGTGTCCCCCAGCACCTGTTCACACTTCTGTTGTAGCTCCAACCTCTCTGCTACAGAGAGAGCTGTGTACATGCCTGTCCCTCTGGCAGAGAGAAATTCCGTAAAGTCAGTGTCCTGATCTTGTTCTTTGTATTCCCCATGGCACACGGTACTGTAGCAGCACACAGCGGGCACTCAGTAAGTGTTGGAATCTAATTGGACTGCAACAAACTGAACTAAATCGTGGAGAGTCTTAACCCACCACCAGGCTGAGATACGAAAACCAAGCTATGACCCAGACAGACAGATTCTGACTTGTCCACAATGCAAACACTTTGTTCCTTTCTTGCAGGAGCTTCTGAGCTGTTGTCATAATGACCTCCGCCCCCAACCCTGCCACTTTGCCAAACACGAGTAAACACGTCAATTCCACAAGACAGAACCTTGATTTGGCTTGGCCCTTGCCCTACCCCATGAGACAGAGTCAGGAGAAGAAAGATAGTTGGACCAGACAGAGCTCACCTGGATTTCTGAGAATCTGCTGGGTGGGGATGAGATATTTCATTCTCCTGAATAACATGTTTAGCTCTGGGGCAGGGATGGGGCAGGGCTGGGGCAGGATGCTTTCTCTGTTATTCTTCTCTTTACCCCCTTGGGCAGCACATGGCAGAAGGAAACATCTTGTGCCCTGATTTTTCCCCTCCTTCTCCCAGGTAGGGTCAGGCCACTAGTCATGCAAATGTAGAGATGTGAACAGGACCCTGTTCTGGGGCCTCAGGTAGAGCCAAAGTGCTGAAGAACACCACCAATGCCGGAGTCACTGGCCTAGTGATGAATGCAAAGTCCCTGTCCTCAAGGAGCCCCCACTCTAATGGGGGCAGGGAGACAAAGTATAGTCCCAGCCCTCAAGTAGCTCCCAGGCCGATGTGGTCATATCCACTCTCAGACCCAGTCCAGTGTGGGAACAGTGCACTGCACACAGGCATCCTCTAAACTGAGAGGCTGCAGTACCAGTCTAGTGTGCCTAGTGTGTCCCTACTATATGCCAAGCAAGTCACACATGTGTCACTTATGAGGCCATCACCCAAATGGTCCAGTCTCAAAGCTGTGTCATTCATTCATCATCAAGGATGGCAACCAAAAAACAATAATTTCAGAATAACTGTTTGTTCACTTGAATTTCTTAACCCTGACCACAGAGATTCACAGGTCTCAGGGATGCTTCCAAATCTCCTCTCTCTCGCCCAGTCTCTCCCCTCACGTGTTACAGCTGCTGTCACCCCCCCCTCCTCCCTTAGACTTGCCCCTGGTCCTTCCTCCCTCCGTCTCTTTCCTCCCAGTCCTGCATCACATATGCCTAAGGACTATTCCAGTAGATCAGCACCTCTGCAGAGGGCGAGGGAGACAGAAATCCTGAGTAAGCCGAGTCAGGGTTTCCTCCAGTAAGCAGGGAGAAGGGAAGACTGGGATGGGACCCTCACGCACTAATGGCTTCCCTCCTGTAGCACACATTGTATCTCGTTTAATCCTCACAACCACTTTATGGGATAGACACGATTATCCCTATTTTTTAAATGAAAAACTGAACTTTGCAAGTAACATTTGACCAAGGGCATGTCGTTAGTAAGCAGTGGGACAGGGGGACTTGAACCTAAGCCTGCTGACTCCTGTGCACAGGGAGATACAACTGAAAGGCCAAACTCCTTGTCGCCAGCGAGGTGTCTGGAGTGAAGGAGTTGGGTGACTCAGGGCTCGGAGGGAATGCTTTGTGGAAAGACTTCTCCAGGGCGCGGCAAATTCTTCTTCGAGACCTCAGGATATGTGCGTGCTTGTGTCTGTGTGTGTCTGGGGTGGGGGGAGGTGACCGCAGGGAGTCCCCCAGCCATGCTCCACTTCCTACTGCTCACAGTGTGGGAGGACATTCCATGTGGAGCACTCATCCTGAGGAGGATCGGGAGGGCTGGGGGAGGCCTGCGAGGGCCCAACACTGGAGAAAGTACCAGCTGACTCTCACCAGGGCTCAGAGTGGACCAGAGGACCTCCAGAGCCAGAGTCTGCGGACTCCTGAGGGCCAGACTGAGAGCGTAATTCACTCATGAGCAACTTGCTACAGAACTGAAGGTTCGGTCTCATTGGAGCCTCCCTTCAACAACACAAGGCTGGTAGGGCAGGGGGTGTGGCCCCATTTTACAAGTGAGGAAACTGAGGCCCAAAGAAGCTTCAGCCCAGACCTTCTACTTACACCGCACCCATAACCAGGCCAGGCTGCCGGTGAGGAGGAGACAGGTGTATATCTCACCCTCTCTCTGCTGGGTGGGAGTCCATCAGGAACCACTTCCTGCTCTGCCACACACCAGCACCCTGGGTGGCTTTGGACAAGCCACTTGCCCTCTCTGCACCTCCTTCCTTCATCGCACAGGAGGAGGTGGGAATATATCATGACATACAGAACCCCAGTCGGGGGTGGGGGAGAGGGTGCAGGAGCTGGAGGGGCTGACTAGCTGGGCACTTAGCCCATTCCTCAGTGCCCGCTCCACCATCCCCTCCAGCTGGGTTAGCGTCACCTTGTTTTATTGGTCGGCACTTACCAGTAGGCTTCTGTTTGGAGAAGGTCCTGGCATTCCACCCTTTTTCTTGCAAACATCTTTGTAGCACATTTGCTCATGGCCCTTTTCTGTTGCTTGTGTTCAAATAAGGATTTTCTTGCACATTTCGGAGGAGAATCCTAGGGGAGTTTTCACACTTTCACTGCTCCTGGGTCCCCCCCACCCCTGTCCCCACCCCCACTGTTGGTACGAGAAGTGTTAAAAACATGGCTTCTCCTTAACGCCACCTGCACTGGACACTGGCCCCCTTCCCCACCCCCCATATCTCAACCTTCTGGTCTTTCTCTTTTATGTAACCCCAGCAGTTCTGCTCCGCCCAATTTGGATGCTACTCCCAAGAGCTTGTTCTTTGGTCCTTCTGGAAATATCTGTAAGGGATATTTCTGAGGCCCTCAAAGACATAGGCTGCCCCAGCACCTTCTGACCTTCCCACAGCCCTCGGGCATCCCTGGCTCCCACAGGGTCTTTTTGCTTCACCCACACAGTGGAGCCCGTGGAGCTGGCTGCCGGCTCCACCAGTTGTCAAGGATTCCACTTAGAATGCTTGCTGGTGACAAACCAGCTCCCTTTTCTCTTCCCTTCGCCACCTCTGCACAGCTGTCACACCCTGCTGCCTCTCTAAAGTCCTGCGTCTCCATGATACTCCATCCAAGGCTGCTGGTGGAACAGGAGAGTGCTGGGGTGGAGCAGGCAGGGGAAGCAGGCATCCCATTCTCCTGAGCACCCTCCCCATGATCTGAGCAGCTTGGGTGGACACCAAAATGTAGTTAAGACCAGAGCAAGGAATGGGCGTCTGCTTCGGTTCACAGCTTACATTGGAGACAGCCCGTCCCTTGGCTGGAAGGCAGGGGCTGGACTGGATGGCCTTGAGGTCTCAGCCCTGGGACCAGTGGTGGGGCTGCCCCAGAACCCTGGTACTGGTCGGCAGATTCTCTTCTCCCTCTCCCCAGTGCTGACCACACAGCAGCTCTCAGCACCCTGTGCAGATTTGTTGCTGGTCTATACAGCAGACCCATGAGGCCAGGAGGCTGAGGAGGGAGCCAGATGCCGGGGGCAGGGCACTGCTGTCAGCACCCCAGGGCAGACAGGAAAGCCAGCCTGAGACCAGAAGCCTGACTCCGTGGGTCCCCAGCAGCCCCATCAGTCCCAGCCCCACCCGAGCCACAGCAAGGAGTGGGCCCTGGGGCTTTATGGGTGGAATGGGCAGAGAGGGCTCTGATGGGGAAGCGCACCCCAAGTCTGCCCATGCTCCCCAGAGCCAGGGCGCCAAGCCCTCCAGAACCACAGACAGTCCTCAGCATCAGGAACAGATGGGGAGGCAGGAGCTGGGGCCCCACAGATGCACCTGCCACCCACCATCTTGTACACCAGGGGGGGCCTCAGAGCCTTTGGGAGGGAATGGGGAGCAGGGGGTTCCTGGAAACAAGGCCTCCGGGAGGAAAATGCTCCTCAAGGCCTTGCAGGAGCCCCAGTCTCAATGCCAAGAAGCATCCTGCCCTCAGGGAGCTCCCACTAACGGGATGGGTGGAGAGGCCCGGCTGGGGAGGGAGGGGGTCAGGCTTGCTCACTGGGACACCTCAGGGCTCCTCGACAACTCCCTCCCCCAGGGAAGGGCACGGGCCTGTGTGTGGAGGGTGGAGACTCCCTGAGTAAGCAGGTTGACAAAGGAAGGCACTTCCAAGTAAAGTGAGTCAGAGGCAGGAAGAGGAGAGGGAGAACCGGGACTGGATGTCACCCTGGTGTGGCCTAGTGGGCTCAGCTGCCCCCAGCACTAGGGGAGCCTCCTGTGCCCTCCCACACCCTCAGCCCTGCTTCTCCAGGGAAAGGGCCTCGGCCAGGGGAGACCAGCCCCGGGTGGGGTGCAGGGAAAATCCCTGGAACCAAGAGTCCTGTAAATGATGGCAGGTGGGGGAGACCTTAATGAATCCTCTTCCAGGACCCCGTCTTCTCTTCTGCCTGGTACTCCAACAGTATTTGCAGGACAGCACCCACTAAAGGTGCTTCTTCTCCCCCAAGAGGAGACACGTGCCATCTGAACCTCCCCAAGGGCTTTGCACTTTTAACCCAGCCTATCTGCCTCTAGCTAGTCCTCCCAGAAGACTGTGAGCTGCCTAAAGGCAGAGCCAGACCTGGCCCTCTGGCTCCCTGGGACACTTAGCACTGGGCAGACTCAAGGTAAGTGTGTAAAAGTGTTGAATGAACAGATTACCTATCAAGTACAACATTTCTCCAAGCCAGTCATGTGCCAGTATTTCCACCACCACCACCCCTAAGCTGCCTCTCAGAGCTGCCACTGCCTTGGAACCGGGCTCCTGGCTTCCTCACCACGTTCCCCATCCTCCGGCCATACTACAGGCAAAAGATCTTTCCAAACAGGATGTCATGGTGCTTCTTCAAATGTTCTGTCAATTCCCACTGCTCTTGGGATAAATGCAAAATCTCTAACCTGGTGCCCAAGGGCTGGCCCCCACCGCCTCTCTGGCCTCATGCTGAAAGCCCTTCGTTCTTCATGCAGCACCAGCTGCACTGAGTTTCTTTAGCTCCTCAGGAGGACCACCATGGCTCCCACCTCAGGACCTTTGCACTTGCAGTTTCTCCACCTGCAAGCTCCTTTACCCTCTTTGCCTGGCTAACTCCTCTTGTCTTCAGGTCTTCGGTTAATTGGGGAAGCCCTCCCTGATGTCCCAGAGGCAGGTCCCCCATTACACATTCTCAGGACAACCTTTTCCCTCATAGCTCTTTCACAGTCTGTAATTACACATTTGCATGGGTATTCATCAATGTCTATCCTCTACCTCCATCCCCGTCCTGCTCCAAAGACCACCAGCAGGATGTGGGCCAATGCCCTGCCCCAGTCCTAGTACCTCGCCTCCAGGAGGCGGCAAGCCAGAAGGACACACCTGACCCAGAAAGGTCCTGCACCCCAGGGGGCTGAGATCTGGGGAGGTACTTGACCCAAGAGGGCAGCCCCACCCTGTGCCAAAGATGGGGGATGGGGGTGGGGGTGTCATACTCACCTGGAAAGAGAAAGCTGAAGAATCTTTGGAGAGATAAGGTGGCCAGAAAGCAGGAAATGAGCTTTGGGGAGGTGTTGGTTGAGGCAGGGCAGTTTAGCATTAAGGCTGCAGATCAAAGCCACAGGAAGTGGGCTGGTTTTTTCAGTAACGGAAGAATCTGATCAAAGCCACACTTTCCTGTCTAGGTGGGATAGGCAATTCATTCACTTATTCATACGTATTTGTACATGTCAAATGGTCATTCAGCAAATATTGATTGAGCACCTTTCTGGTGCCAGGCATTGTGCTATGCCCTGGGGAGGCAGAGGTAATTAAAGCGGATCAGGTACCTAGATTCCTGAGTTTACAGGAATCTAGCTTAGTGTCTAGACCATTCTCCAACCACCAGCCTGCAGTCCACTGAGTGAGGCACAGCCAGCATCTTTTAAAATTCAATACAGATTGGAATGGAATGGAATGGAAAATGTCAGTGTGTCCCACATAGTAAGGGTAAGCATTTGGCTGTACATGCATTAGGTGAACTGGGTCCCAGCATAAAATGTACTTCTTACTGTGGGTCACAATCAAAAAGTTTGAAAAACACAAATCTAAATGTTATTTAAATAATTCCACAAGCCTGTTACTGAAGTTTATGATAGGGAGCACGGAGGAATAAACACAGTGCTATGGGAGAAGAGGACAGTAGGACCCATCTGGCCCGGGCTGATGAGGGTGGTCAGGAAAGTCTTCCCTGGGGAGAGGATACTTGATGGGAAAGCGGGGTGGGGGCTGTTCCTCGGCCCCTGTGTTGAGGAGGTGTGAAAGAGGTCTGTTAAGGTGCTAGGAGGTATTCAGAGGCCCATGGTGTGGCGAAGGAACCACCAAGGCAGAAAGAACTTCTTGCTCATCTGAGAAGAAGAAGCATGGAAAATTTCAGAGGAGGAGAGGAGGTCTGTGTGGCTATAGTGGGGAGGGCAGAGGGAAGGGTGGCTCGACGTAGGGGTGGAGAGGTGAGAAGGTGCCCTGTGGGGCTTGGTGGAGAGTTTGGTCTTGATCCTGAAAGCAGTCAGAGGCCACCGATGGGTGTGTTCATTCTTACAGCCAATGACACCTGCTGAGTAATCCCCTCACCTGGCCTCCTGGTGCCGTCTGGAGCCACAAAGGTGAAAGTATCCTACAACCAGTCCTAGGCCAGTTGGGAGTCAAAACACATGTAAAACATAAAATAGCACACGGGACAAGTAGCGGTCGATGCAGCTCAGACCGTGAGACAGGGATGAACGTGTGGGTGGTTGACTTGAGAGGTGGTCCCAGGAATCACAGCAGGAAAATGGAACAGTGACCCAGAAGGGGAGGAAGCCAAGAGAGGGGGATTGATGAGCACCTCTGGACAACTGAGCTCAACCCTACTGGGGTCCTCTGTGAGACCATGAAATACACACCTACCTAAGGGAGAGGAAGATGTGGTTTTAGTCACCCAGTTCTCATCTGTCACCAGTTGAAGGCCTCTCCTGGGCACATGGACTTTGTGGCACTCCTGGCGTGTCCCATGCACAGACTGGCCTGCTCCTGCTGCACAGAAGGTCCTCTGGCCGGGTCCCAGGGATGCAGTCAAAAGCCTCAGTGTGTAGGGCATTGGCAAATGCCAAGGGGACATGCACAGGGCACTGACCATCTTTGCCAAAATCATCCTGCACAGCTTGCAGAGCATTCTGTGGTCCTTTAACTCACCTGCATATGATTTAGGGTGATGACTCCCAAATCTCTAACACCAGCCTTAACTTTGCCTCTGGTCTCCAAGTCTTTACATCAACCAAGTGTCACCCAGACCCCTCTCTTTGGATGTCCTATGAGCACCTCAAATCATCAGGCCCCTAAACTTATTCACATGAATCCCCATCGCCACCACCAAACCTACTCCTCCAGTTTCCCTTTGGGATGAATGGCGTCCCAATCACCCAGTCACCCAAGCCAGAAATCAACTCCTTTCTTCCCATCCCCCAAACCAGCTAATCACAACCCCTAAATCCTGTCACTTCTCTGTCCTCTCTATCACTGCCCAGCCTTAGCAGGCCTTCCCCGGCTCCCACCCCCAGCCGGTCTATCAGCTCCCTGGCTGTCCTCCCCATCCCCATCAGGCCATCCCTGATGCAGCCCAGGTGAACTTTCCAAAACACTGATCTGGTTGTGTCAGTCCAAACACCTGTGCGTGGTACATAGACTTTCACATCTGGCATCACCCCGAGCCAGCCTAACATCCTCACCTCATCACCCCACTACCCCACCCTGTACTCTCCAGCTATTCCAAGTTACTTCAAATTCCCCTACCACATGTCCGTTCCTCTGCCGTTGCTGAACCCACTTTCTAAACTCAATGACTGCTGCTTTTGTCCACCTGGCAAATGACCCTTCTCATCTCTGCTCAGCCCTGCCTCCTCTGGAAAGCCTGCCCAGGCCACACTCCCATCACACTGCACACATCCTCCTGTAGAGCACGGACGTCATGAAATAGTCATTGTTTAATTGCAGATCTGCCTCCCCCACTAGACCATGAGCTCCTTGAGGACAGGGACATATTTCATCTTTGTCTCCCCAGCATCTAGCACATAGACTGTTCCCAAGAAACCATCCATAGGTGAAGTGACCAGGCTAAGGGGACACCACTGGATAGTGTCTGAGCCAGGGTGGGACTCTCTCCCACCCTCTCTCCTTCTGCTGAATGGAGCCACCCAATGCAGGTGACACATGCCTGTTAAGACAAGAGACAGAACAGAGTAGCACTCTCTGTACCAGCACGGCACCCCTGAACTCTATCAACAGGACCTGCAGTTGTCATAATGAGGGGACAGGGTGTACCAAGCCATCCACAGTCTCTCAGGACCAGAGTTAGGATCGGACCAACAGACAGGAGATTCTGTCCCATTCGGCACTTGTTTTCAAGGACCCTGGGCTCTCCCCGCTGGGCTAAATGGCCCGAAAGCATTATGGGGTAGATGTGCTATCTTTCTGGGTGACTCTGGACAAGTTGCCCCTCCTCTCTGGGCCTCAATTTCCCTACCTGCAAAATGGCAACTTGTACCAGGTCCATTCCAGCTCAAAAATACTATGACTTCAACTGTAATCCTGCCAAGAAACAAGTCTGAGGGCCAACTCAGGGACCAGTGGCATGGTGCAGAAAGAATGCAGCATTTGGCGACAGCTGCCCAGCCTCTGCCCTTAGTACCTGTTGCTCTAGGTGAGTCACTTCACCTTCCTTGGTTTCCTCATCTGTAAAAGAGGACAATGGCCAGCCACACTGGAGGATTACTGTAGGAGAAATGCAGTGGGTTATGTAAAGTGCACGGAGCAGCGCTTGACCCATAATTGATGCACAATGGCTCCCTTTCCCTGGGTAGGAAGTGCTGGTGGCTCCCCAGCACAGCCCATAGATCCCAGAGATTAGAAAATTCTCCTCCCGGGCCAGCCCGGTGGCGCACTGGATAAGTGCGCCGCTTGGGAAGCGTGGTGGAGCTCCCACCCGAGAGTTCGGATCCCACATACACACCGGTTCCCGCTCACTGGCTGAGCGAGGCGCGGGAGCAACACCGAGGGTTGCGATCCCGTTGCCGGTCCCCGGTCCGGTACGGGGGCAACACTGAGGGTTGCAATCCGTTGCCGGACACGGAAAAAGACAAAAAAAAAAAAAAAAAGAAAAGAAAATTCTCCTCCTTCCACCCACCCCCATCTGTGGCTTCCCTTCCTGCCAAGCTCAACTGAGCCTGGCTGAGGGCCGGGGTGGCCAGGTGAGCATGATTAGCCACAGATGTGACCACCCAAGATCCCACGACCAGAGTGGCAGAGCCTGGATTTACACTGAGGTCTGGCAGTGCCAAGTCCAATGCTGTTTTCACAAAACAGCAGACCCCCATGTGACACAGGCCCATGGGCTCACTGCCCGCTCTCTGTCCAGCCACCTCCCTCTGTCCCCAGGTGACCCCATTGCATTCTTGTGGTTTGGGCTTTGCTGGTGTGGTGGTGGCGGCGACTGAAATCTTGGCATCCTCCCACCAGCGAGTGGGGAGGGGGCTCCAGGGGCCAAATTCCTCTTCAAATGAGATTCCCGTGGTTTCCTCAGCTGAGGCGTCTGCGGAGCAGAGAACAAACAATGTGGAATCAAATTTCTCTGGAAAATAGGCCCCACAAGTGAAGATCTAAGCATCTCTTTGGGTGTGGGGCCGACTGCTTCACCCGGTGCCAGGCTAGACTCCCGCTGCCTCCCAGGCTCAGCAGTTGAGCAATCTCAACTCCGAGGCCATGCACTTTTTCCCCCCACCAGCCTCTCCCCGCTGTGTGACGTCAGAACTGTCACCAGAGCTGGGCTCCAGTCTTTCCCAGCCTCAGTTGGAGCACCCTGACCAGAGACAGCTGGGAACCCCAAAACAGGAGCATCCTCCTGGGATGGGTTCACATCAGCTCTGTCTGTTGTTGCTGCCACCACCCTCCAGGATTCAGGATCAGGTTGCAAAGACCAGGGGACGTGGTGAGACTGGCTGTCTCCCTGGGTTCTCAGGCCTCAGCAGCATATTCTAGAGTGACAGACCCCAAGAGACACAGAAGAGAAAGGACAAAGTGACTGACTTCCCCCAAACCCCCAGCCCAAAACTATCTTAGATCCTGGCAAGAAGGGCCTCTGCACATGTGGTCCACCCATCCAATGGAATGTTACTCAGTCATAAAAAAGAGTGAAGGACTGATACCTGCTGCAACACAGAGGAACCTGAACATCATTACGCTAAGTGGAAAAAGCCAGACACAATGGGCCACATACTGTATGATTCCATTTATATAAAATACTCAGAATAGGTAAAGCCATAAAAACAGAACACAGATTAGCAGTTGCCAGGGTCTAGGGAGAGGGGATGGGAGACATTGCTTAATGGGTACGGAGTTTCCTTTTGGGGTGATAAAAATGTTCTGGAACTAGATAGAGGTGATGGTTGCACAACATTGTGAATGTACTAAATGTTGCTAATGGTACATTTTATGTCATATGTATTTTACCACAATGAAAGGAAAAAATGAAAGTCTGCTGCTTGCAGTCCCTAGTTTTAGAGGGGCCGCACTCTGCTTCCATGGGATGAGGAGTCTGTGGGTCTGAACGTACCCACCAGAGCCATGGTCTCCTTTCTAGGCCTCACGTTGCACACAGAGGACCACTGCATTTCTGCCAAAATGGCTCTGGACTCTTCTTCAGGTTCATTTTTCCAAAGGCAAACTGGATCTGGGCCCAAGGAGGCAGGGGACAGCTGCTTACAGGAGGATGAACGGAGTTTGGCTTCTCCAGGCTGGGCTGTCCACCCGTTCTAGTGCAGGATGGAGCCAGGAATGAGAAGATAAGAAGGGTCAGACCATGCACCAGGGACTGGGATCCAGGGGCCAGCCCTGTCAGGCAGCTACCTCCTGGCACTGAACTCCAGATCACCAGAGAATCATGAACTTGATCCTGGCCTTCACAGTCATTATGAAGATATGTGCGTCAAGACAGGATGGATAGAATATATTTTATTAATAGTCTGGAAGCTTAACCTCGAATATTTAGACTTGTGGTATGTATTCATCTTCTACTGCTGCATAACAAATGACCACAGACTTAGGTGGCTTAAAACAACACCCATTTTTAACTCACAGTTGTATAGGTCAGAAGTCTGCATGGGTTTAACTGGGCTCTCTGCTTGAGGTCTCACAGGCCAAAATCAAGGTGTCAGCCAGTCTGGGCTCTTATTTGGAGGCTCTGGGGAAGAATTTACTTCTAGCGTCATTCAGGTTGTTGGCAGAAATCAGTACCATGTGGTTGTAGGTCTCCATCTCCTTACTGGCTGAAGGTTGCTGTTGAAACAAATCTTTCTTATGCTTCAAATCTCTCTAACTCCCTATTCTGCTACCAGATGGGAGAAAACTCTGCTTATCAAGAGCTCACCTGATTAGGTCAGGCCCACCTCGGTCATCTCATTCTAAGGTCAGCTGACTTAGTACTTCACTACTTCAACCAAATCCCTTCCCCGTAGTGCTTAGATTAGCATTTGATGAAGTGACCAGGGCATGAAAATCTTGGGATGTGGAGGGCATCTTTAAAATTCTGCCTACCACTGCCTCCATTTGTAACCTTTCCCCAGGCCTTGAAAATGTCAGTGGCATGTGCCCCAGCTGGGCATGTCCAGTTCTGTCTACCCTCTCAGGACTCTACTCAGGGGAACTTGGCTTAACCTACAGCAACTACTGTCCACCTCTGTAGTTCACAGGCTACCCTTTCTCCCTCAAGAGTCTGCTGAAATGCCACCTCCTCCATGAAGCCTTCCACCTGAGTTTCAGGAAGAATTGATCTCCCCAGAGAAAACTGTTACCACTTCCCCCTGTCCCCCGCCATGGCATGTCCCAGCCTGCCTTGATTTTCGGCTGAGAACTCTGAGTCTCTCTACCCTCTAGACCAGGAACAAAGCCTGGGACAAAGTCCACCTATCATCAGACACTATGCCAGCTCAGCAGCGATCCAGAGAGAGGAATCAAATGTAGTCCCGGCCTGCAAGGGCTCCCTCACAGTCCAGCAGAACCAGTGAATGTAATAATAATGATGATTTACTGAGTGCTTAGTGTATACCAACCATCACACATGCCTTCCAAACACCCCAAGATGTACATACACTTACAGGTGAGGAAACTGTGGCTCAGAGACATGAATCAATTTTTCCAGAGGGCCTGCAAGGGCTCCCTCACAGTCCAGCAGAACCAGTGAATGTAATAATAATGATGATTTATTGAGTGCTTAGTGTATACCAACCATCACACATGCCTTCCAAACACCCCAAGATGTACATACACTTACAGGTGAGGAAACTGCGGCTCAGAGACATGAATCAATTTTTCCAGAGTCATGTGGCCCGTCTATGGGGGAAATTGGGAGTCCAACTCCAGAGTCCAAATTTTTAACTCATACGCTATGTTGCCTCACAAACTCTTCAGGAATTCAAGGCCCCAGACTTCTCATCTGAGGTCAGAAGCTGTGCTAATCAAGCTATCACGGTGGTGCCCATGACAGGGAAAAGAATCAGTCAAGGTGGGTTTTTTAAGAGCCAGACGAGGATATGGCATGGTTTACATTCCTTTGGCCACATTCCAATGGCCAGAAGTCAGTCTATGACCCTGTCTAACTGCAGGGGAGGCTAGAAAATGTAGTCTCACTGTGTGCCCAGGAGGAAAAAGAGTT